>NW_017308801.1:3270-4428 GCF_000935625.1 Nanorana parkeri | reverse complement strand
GAGCGGGGAGGGGGTATTTGATTCCTGCACTCTATCTGTGAGCATGACTGCATCAATTTACATGGGAATGTAGGAACAAGAATAGCAGTATGCATGCATGATAGATACAATTATGACAAATTGTAAGTAATCTGTAGAAATCATATTGCTCACCACATTCTTGCGTTTGTCCCTTGCTCATGGGGTCAAAGCAGGGGAAGACATGGGCAGCAATACTTCCCCATTTGTCCATGTTGCACACATTATTTTTATACTGGGGATGCCTAGGGGTATTCAACTTTCACAGAAATCACCTCTCTCCAGCAAACAGGAAGTCAAAGCTTGATGAGATCATCAGAGTCAACAAAAGCCTTTTTTTTTAAATTGCATTTATTTGGGGGGGGGGGGGGGGGGTTTTTTTTTGGTGCATTTTTATTCATTCCGGTGCGTTCCAGACCAGAAAAAAAGTGACATACAGGACTTTTTTTAAACACACAGGAATGCAACGCAATGGTGGAAATGAGCTCAGAAGTATTATAGGAATAGATTGTGATGCAATTTTGGTGCAGACAAAAGAAAACATTCTGGTCTGAACATGATGCGAAAGGGGCCTTAATCCTGTAAAGTAGCTGATTCTAAAGACTGGAACAAGAGTCGCATAGTTGCTCTCAGAAATGAAAAGTGAGAATTAATCTTTCAATAAAAAAATAAAAAACATATTAACAACTCTCATGAACATTAATTATATATATATTAATATTGTATACTACCGGGACTGGAGGATGGGCTGGGTTCTTCTGTCCCAGTTACGGTGTAAGTTGTATCTTTTTCTGTCATTGCTGTTGTGTCAGTAGTTGTTTCTTCTGATGTTACACATTCACACTGAGTGATTGTCGCCTCTGTTGGTACTGTGCTCAAGACATGAAAGGGAAAAATGTTTTTGATATAATGCACCACAGACCTTAAGGTATTGTTTTATCCAAAAAGTGTAAAAACATAATTCTAATAAACACATCGAGTATATGTATTGCTTTTGTTGCGGAGTTGGGATGAGCTCAGGTTTGGACTGAGCCCGATCCAGATCTTAGCTTTTTGGAGCTTCAATAAAATAATTTTTACCCAAAAAATAAAAATAGTTTTAACCAAAGATTAGAACAACATTAGTATTTTACTGTATAT
>NW_017308801.1:0-3111 GCF_000935625.1 Nanorana parkeri | reverse complement strand
TTTAATTTTTTATATATTAATAAAATATATATTTATATAATATTTTTTATATTTATGAATTAATTTTTTATTAAATATTTTTGTTTTTAACTTTACTTTTAGGGGCTTTAGGGGCTTCGGGGAAATATTAGGGGTCTAAAAAGAGCCCTGATATTTCCCTTTTAAAATAGAAAAAGAGATCATAAAGTCTTCAATCTCTTTTTCTGCAGCTCCTGTTATAAATAAACAGGAATCCTCTATACTGAGTGTTTCTGCTCATTGATAACATGAGGACAGAGTATGTTTACTATAACTACAACTATGAATGCACAGTAGGTGATGTAGATCGCTTCCCATACATTCATAGTTGAGGCTATAGTACACATACCATGTCCTCAATTATCTACAAACACTCAGCGATTACTGATCGCTGAGTGTTTGTACCGCTCTCCTCTCTGACATGCTGTCACAGGAGGCCGAGTGAGCGGTGCAGGGAGGAGAGCTCTGCCTCCTGTGACAGCACGGCCTGTCTCTGCCCCCACACCGCGCCGGACTGTGATAGGAGGCTGAGCGGTGTGGAAGGAGAGACACCAGCCACTCACAGCGCTCCCCGGCTATCACAGTTTCTCTCCTCCCCGCTCGGACACAGAGCAGCGCCCAGCGGGGAGGAGAGAAAGCAGAGATTCACCGATGTATCTGCAGGAAAATGTCAGAAAACCAGAATCCACATGGGTATTGCAAAAAATAAAAAATAAATAAATATGCTTAGTTTGAAAACAAGATGTCTTACATTGACTTTATTTACATGTTGATACAATATATATATTCAAAGACAGAAAATAAGATTCGGGAAATTAGCTAAGGTATTCATAGCACACACAATAAGGGATTTGTTTTGCTTCCTGTATACCAAAATGGCAGGTGAAATAGGTTGAACTTAATTGATATTGACCTTCCTTAAAATATATTAACCATGTACAGTAGTTAATGAAAGAAAACCAGAACTAGAGTCGCACGGTTGCCCTCAGAAATGAAAAAAAGTTGTGTCAGGAGTAGGGATGAACCGAACAGGTTCGAGTTCATTTCGATTTCGAACTTTAGAAGATCCAAAAAGTTCAAATTCGAATTCAATGCAAGTCTATGGGGGTAGAACTTTCAAAAACAATTGTCCCTTTTAAGTGGGCTTATGTGCACGTTATTGGCCATAAAAGGTGTATGGGGATTCGGGTACTGCCCTGGGGGACAGGAATCAATATAAAAAAAACTTTTCAAAAATACAGTTTTTAAAGGAGCAATGATTTTAACATCACTTAAAGGGTAATAATAAAAATGAAAAATTCCTTTAAATATCGTGACTGGGAGGTCCCCTTACACTGCCTGTAAACTGGCAGATCCGTACAATGTATAAAACCTGCTGCAAAAATTTATAAAGAAAAAACAATGACTTTTTTTTAAAAGCATGCAGTTCCCCTTCCCAAAAAATACCAGACCCTTTAGGTCTGATAGGAATGTTAGGAGGGACCAAATGTTTTAAAAAAATCGTGGGGTTTCCTCCAAAAGTCAAACCAGACCCTTAAGGTCTGGTAGGAATATTGAGGAGGAGGAGGGACCCCACCCCCCAAAATAGGGGGGAAATGTCATATTTCATACCAAACCCTTGATCCGAGCATAGGCCTGGCTGGGGAAGGAAAGGGGGGAAACAAGCAAGCGTCCCCCCTCCCTGCGATACCAGGCCACATGCGCATAGGCACTGAGAGAAATAATAATTTTAAAAACTGGCGACTGCCATCCCATCGGCTGCGACGAACACCCACCGCATAATGGCATTTTAACAAATACTGGTAACATATAAACATTTGGGCGGAGCTAGCAGTGACAGTTTACAGTTGTGACAGGTGAGCCATGATAGGGCAGAGTCTTTATGACTTTGCCCAATCTTGGCTTCACAGTTCTCTGTGCCCTGATTGGGCAAAGTCTTACACCTGACCTATATGCTCACAAGGCACAGTGCCCTGTGCGGGATGCTCGGCGTGCGAACAGCCTGCTGAACACCTTGGCAGTTTGACAGTTTGTGTGTTCGCCGAACACATAAACTACCGATGTTCGAGTCGAACTTATGTTCAGCTCGTACATCGAGCCCAACACTAGTCAGGAGTAGGGATGAGCTCAGGTTTGGACCAAGCTGGCTCCAGGCCTGAGCTTTTCTGAAAAGGTAAAAAGCTCTAACAAAAATGGAAGGAAGCTCCTCCTGCTACCACCCAATCAGCTGCGGCTGGGGAATTCCCCACCCATTGCTGCGGGGTGCAGTAATGCCACTGATCTTATATGGTCACATGGCTATATTTGGTAAATTACATGTTCCTAATATAGTTTTAGCTTACTCAATAATTATGTATGTATTTTGTTGTATGTAATGTATTTGTCATCTGTTTTTACACGTGTTCAATGCCAGATAACGTGGTGGAGAATGATAACCAGTGCTCTCTTTTTAATGCTACTAACCTAATAGAGAAAGAGGTGTAGTTACTCATAAACAAAATAAAGAGAGATAGAATACCTGGCTCAGATGGTATACATCCCTGGGTGCTAAAACAATCAGGTTCAGTAAATGATAAATCACTACACCTTATTTTTTTCAAATGTTTCTATGGATTTTACAAAAAATAATATTATTTTTGACATTATCACTAAAAGAAAGCCTTGTTTGTCAAAAATAGTATATATCTATATTGCTGGGAGAGAGATGTAGGATTATCTTGTCTGGGAAATGGTAGCAATAAGATGGTTTGCAGCCTAAGCTTGACTATCCAAGACCCTCCTCCCTAAGGGGATTGCTGTAAGAAGAACTATTTTACATGTTACTGTCCATCTGAGTAAGGGTGATCTAGATGAAGTTGAGAAGGAAGAACATATCCGGCACTATTTCAGTACCCTAAGGCCCCATTCACACTGAGCAACATGAAAATCGCGCGATTTTCCGTGCGATTTTCTATGAGCGATATTGAGCGATATTGAGCTACTTGTCGCGCGACATCGCGCAACTTTTTCCTATTGGGCTGTATGCAATCAGGAGCAAAATTGATCAAAATCATTCGAAAAAAGGGTCATGTAGGAGCTACAAGCGATATTGAG
>NW_017308800.1:97381-138379 GCF_000935625.1 Nanorana parkeri | reverse complement strand
GGGCTCCACTGTCTGCTCGTCACAGACGAGTGGACGAGTGTTTTTTTCGAGCCCTGTATATATATATGTTTCCTGTTGATGCTGTAATCCTATATAAATGTATGCAACGTTCTTATAAGCAATAAAACTTAATTCAGCATTCCTCAAGATCTCAGTGCTTCATCTAAACACATAGCCAACAGTGACTTGCCTTGCTGTACCTTGTGTTTGTGTTGCTTCACTTGTTGGATTTGTGGGGACACACTGGGGGCTTCAGCTGCCATTGTGATGTGCTGGGCTTCTGGTGTGTCCCTGTAACTTTAAGGAGGAATGGGCTGCCTCCAGGCATACCTGCACCCAATATGACCTTTACTATATACAGCCATGGCCAAAAATATTGGCACCCTTGCATTTTTGTCAGATAATGCACCACTTTGTGCAGACAATTGTTGCGATTACAAATGTTTAGGCATTCTCATGTTTATTTATTTTGTTTGTATTGGTATGACACAAAAAACTGGAGAGAAAAAAAGCCAAATCTGACACATTCCACGCAAAACCCCAAAACTGGACTGAACAAAATTATTGGCACCTTCTCCAAATTGCAAGAAATAATTGCATTCCAAGCTTGTGATGCTACTGTAATTTGTAATGTAACTCACCTGTTTCAATTAACAGGTGCTGACAATATAGAAATCACACCGGCAACCAGTTAAAAGGGTGAAAACTTGACTCAACCTTTCTGTTTTGTGTCTCTGTGTGCTACACGGAGCATGGAGACGAGAAAGAGCAGTAAAGAATTTGAGAACAAAAATTGTGGAAAAGCATGGACAATCTCAAGGTTACAAGTCCATCTCCAGAGATCTTAATGTCCACTGTGCGCAACATTGTCAAGAAGCTTACAATCCATGGCACTGTAGCTAATCTCCCTGGACGTGGACGAAAGAGAACAATTGATCAAAGACTGCAATGAAGGATTGTTCGAATGGTGGATACAGATCATTGATCAACTTCCAGACCAATTTAAGCTGACCTTCAGGCACAGGGTACAACTGTATCAGCTTGCACAATACGTCGCCATCTGAATGAAAAGGGAAGCAATGCTAGAAGACCCAGGAGGACCCCACTGCTGACACAGAAACATAAAAAAGCCAGATTGGAGTTTGCCAAAACTTACCTGAGGAAGCCAAAATCCTTTTGGAAGAATGTGCTGTGGAAAGACGAAACAAATTAACAGATTGTTGGTAAAGTCCATCATTCTACTGTTTACAGAAAAAGAAATGAGGCCTTTAAAGAAAAAAATACAGTCCCCACAGTCAAACATGGTGGAGGTTCACTGATGTTTTGGGGTTGCTTTGCTGCTTCAGGCACTGGATGTCTTCACTGTGTGCATGGCCTTATGAAATATGAAGACTACCAAAGATTTCTGGGGTGCAATGTAGGGTCCAGTGTCAGAAATGTGGGTCTCCGACAGAGGTCATGAGTCTTACAGCAGGACAATGACCCAAAGCACACGTCAAAAAGAACTCAGAAATTGTTTCAGACAAAGTGCTGCAGAGTACTGGACTGCTCAGCAATGAGTCCAGATCTAAATCCCATAGGTACCTGTGGAGGGATCTCAGAACAGCAGTTGGGAAAGGAACCCTTCCAATCTGAGAGACCTGGAGCAGTTGGAAGAAGAGTGGGCCAAAATTCCTGTAGAGAGGCGTAAGAAACTCATTCATGGTAATAGGAAGCGATTGATTTCAGTTATTTTTATCCAAGGCCTGTGCTACCAAATATTATTTGAGGGTGCCAATAATTTTGTCCAGTCCATTTTTGGAGTTTTGCATGGAATGTGTCAGATTTGTCTTTTTTCTCCACTTTTTGTGTCATACCAATACAAACAAAATAAATGAACATGAGAATGCCTAAACATTTGTAATTGCAACAATTTTCTGCGTGAAGTGGTGCATTATCTGACAGAAATGTAAGGGTGCCAATATTCAGGGCCATGACTGTATGCTCCAAGATAGAGGCTGTCATAGATCAGAGTTAGGACACCACTACACAGAGGAGCCTTGACGAGGCAGTGTGGTTTTCACATATTTTGCAAAAGTTGTGCAACTAAAACTTCTGTTTTTTCTCGCAGCCTAGATGGTAAGTCTGCGGTGAAATGTTTGTGTTTTTACTGTGAAAATCCCTTCCATGTGTACCATGCTTTAAAAGCTAGTTATAAATTGATGAGTGCGGTTGCCATTTGCTTCACATAATAGCCAGTGGTACACTTCACATATCTGCAGATACCTGGGTTGTTCTGTATGGCGTGTTTTGAATGCAGAAGTTTGGGTTTGCTTTAGATATAAACACAAGCGTCTTATAAGGAAATAAAAACAACATTATTCTGGCAATGTATCCTATATGGCTATGTTTCAGTAATATAAGGGAGTCACTTGGGGTCTTCCTTACAATTGACGTTAATATAAAAACGTGTGGGTATGCACACGCGTGTGTTTTGCTGTTGTTGAATAAGACTGTTTTCTAAACTGATAGAAATCAGATTACATTTTAGAAACCATTTGGGGCTACTCTGGACTTATTTTTCCATCGCAGCACCATTGTACAGACAATGCAATTTGGCGTGTTTTAAATCTGCTCAGTTTACACCACCATGTTGCAGTCATGTGTGCTGAAAAAAGTACTGCATGCAACTGTGCTGTGTCAATAGAACTTAAAGACAGACCCAGAGAGACTGAGCACAGGGGTTGCATGACTGGGGGGAGGAATAGTTCCTGGAGAAGGGGTTAAGTAAAATGGGAATTAGCTGATCTTACCTGATTGGACGCTGGGGTCAGGTGTCCGGGAGGAGCCGCATGGGTTGGAACTGCAAGGGCTTAGGGGCGTTCTTTCTGGAAAGTCGACTGAGGAAGCAGGTTGTCCCACCTGCCCTCCGTGAATTTTGTGGTTGCTGATTTTTCAAGGTCTTTTTTATGTCACGGCAGCTTGGCAGGTTAGGGGGTCTTTGTAGTGTCTGAAACTCAGAGGGGTTGATTTACTAACCTTTTAAACACACCACGAACGTGTATACACCTCTGTAGTGTGTTCCCTCCCAGCATGATCTATGGGAGGAATCGAAACACCTGTGTAGTGTGTACACAGCCACAAGGTGTGTTGTGGAAAGCCCTGCAATGAATTGCAAGGTAATGTGGTGTAAATTAGCTCTATGTTATGTTGCTTGCGTTGATGAATGCAGGAATGTAAATGCATGAGCTAACCATTTTTGTCTAAACTGTGAAGCAGCCTTGTATATACATCATGTGCATGATTTTTCCATATATGGCATTAGTGGAAATATGCTTTTAGAGACTTTTTGGTTGATAAATACGTTTTGCTGTGTGAAAATCACACACACCTGGTGTGTGTGTGTGTGTTTAGGTTAGTAAATCACCCCCAGAGAGTCAGTTACACAAATGGGGGGCCATCAGTTGGTATGGGTGCTTCCCCCTGTTGGTGTCAGTATTTGTAGGAGGGGCTTGGCTCTTTTGGAACTTGGGAGCAGTAACTGTCCTCGAGCCGGTTGAGGTGCGGCTGGGGACATGGGAGGAGTTTTTAGGAGAGGCCTTATTTGGGCTGTTGGGCACCCAAAGACCCCTTCTCAGATCAAACAATCATTAAGATTTATTTGTATATTATTTGGCTTATTACTTTGGTTATTGTTAAAGTTGGTTTGGTTAATAAAAGGGCTGCTGTGGCCATTTAAATCCATGTCGTGCAGTCTGTGTGTTTATTGGGGTTTTTATCAGAGGTACGTAATCGACTAATCCATCAGTCAAGAACTCCTGAAATTAACAAAGTTAACTCTTGCAGTGCGGCTACTGCTCATTTTGGTCTAAGGGCTGGATAAAAGAAGATATACTTACCTAAAGCTTGATCCTGTCTGGTTGCCAGACCGTTCCCTGCAGCCTCATCTCGCTCAGACTCTTGCGGTCTAAGGACTCATTACATCATCACATCTAATGCAGGTCTATTCACCTGCATTAGATGGGAGGACGCCGATGGAGAGGGAAGGTGAGTGCTGATTGCCGCAGGACTGAGGATCAGATGAGTATATCTTTTGAATGGCGGAGGAGAGAAACACACAGTCAACCCCTGGGGGGTAGACCCACTACAAGGATTACATTTGTTAATTCCTGGAGTTCTTCCTCAATGAAAGTTTTATCGTACTATTTCAATAAAGTTCTAACAAAAAAAAGTAAATAGTGCAATGCATGGGATCGGCATTTCAGCACTCTACTTACCAGCACACACTAGCAGCTATGCATTCAGCGCAGCTTGCTGGTGTGAACGAACCCTAAGGAGTACTCTGTCATCCTCTCAGGGAACATACTAGAGGAAGAGAGCACAGAGGTGACCTCAGCAGAGTCATGATGTTCTTTCACATTTCACTGAGCTGAGGGGTGGCACAGGAAGCTGTAAACCTTCAATAGTGAATAGCGGCGTCACTTTGCTAATTATGTATCGCAGAAGAGCTTGCTAAATTACATGAGTAGCTACTCAGAATCTTAAACATTTTAGCTGCTTGGCTGCTGATATGCTTTACCCAAAAATATGACATTCTGATGCCATTCGGACTACAAAACGTTTTGTCTTTGTTGCTCTCCAGTCTAATGTGTATTCTTAATAAGATACAGAGCAGTAGAATATGCAGCATTGTTTCTTTTGAGGATGTGGCTTTATGATGCATTGCTCACATGGATTTCACAGATTGCTATTTTATGTGAATATCAATAATACTGTAATTCACATCTTTATATTTATGACTGCATTGACCCAGACATAACACAAGGTTAAACTATTAGCCTGAGTTGAAATAATATACCACCATGGCTCGTGATTGCAATCTTACTAACATTTCCGAGTTATTGTCAAGGCATAGTTTTACTGCAAATAACATTGTGAACTATGTAAATTTAGTTGTATTTTTTTTATTTAAAGGAGCTCGGTTGAAAAATAACAAATATTAAATTAAGGCTGGCTTCACTTATTTGCGCTTGCGATTATGCATTATATATGTATGTCGTGGTGCTACCCAATGCACATATACAGTAAGACCAAACAAACATGCACTGTAGTGCACCACAACACATAGATGGGATTGCTCTGGGTGTGATGGTGTGCTGCATTGCCAAAAAGAGTGCAGGTAAGTTTTTACAATGCAATGAGGCACGTAGCGAGCCCATTGAAACTTAATGAGCTACCTTAACACAATGCACCTCAATGCATGAATACACAGGCATTAGCACACACATAATGCATTATGAGAAAAATATTAAAAGTTTCATCTAGTTTGTTCATATGGATTAAGGATTATAGGATTTAAGGATGTAGAATGTAGTGTTGGGAAAAATTGCACACTACACCCCATTATTGTATTCAGTTTACATATCTCCTATTCTAATAACCTGTTAAAATGTTAACATGTATATCTATAGGAATTGCAAAACATAAACTATTCTATGAAATGTGTAATTTATATATAGTGACCCATAAGAAACATTGAGAGGAATTTATCAGACCTAGAGCAGACAAAATAAAGAGCAGCTGTCCATGGCAACCAGTCAGCTTCTATTTTTAATTTTCAAAGCTTAACTGAACAAACTAAAGAGAGAAGCTGATTAGTTATTATGCGCAACTGCTCTAGGATTCTGGGTTTATGTCTGCTCCAGTTTTAATTAATCCCACCCCATTGCATGGGAGCAAACCAAGGTAATTCACAAGGCAGACTAGGCAGAAGCCTAGGGCATGGTAATTGTCTAGGGGACACAGCTGGGACACAGCTTCAACCTGTATGCTCCTGCAAAAAACTAAAGGATAATGAATTAGTCACAGCTTTGCACATGCCTGTCACTTCCCAAGGGAGGGTGCGCTAATAGACAGTTGGTGTCTCATGGGTTGGACCATGTCAATACAGGCAATGCAAAGGGCACAGCCTCTCTGGGTCTAAAGAAACCTGTATCAATGTAAATCAAAGGGTTGAGGAGCAAAAGCTGCTATCTTGCCTAGCGCCCCATTCTGACTGAACCCACTCTGCAAGAAAGAAGCCTCTGTTGAGTGCTATTCTATATTGCAGATGTGTTAGAGCTGGACATACTGCCTTTGCTGCCAGAACAGTTGCACAAGGCCCATTATATGCACAGCATAAGGGCCTTTTTACCCCTCTCCACCAGCAGTTAATTACATTTGGGACTTATCATTCTGAGAGCAGGGACCAGCAGTAGGTCCTCACTACTTTCCTGTAAAGCCTGCAGGCTTGTAAGTAGATAGATTCCCCATTAGAGCCCATGGAAGAAAACCCCATATCAGTACCCTGTGGTCCACTGGCTCAGAAAGGAAGGAAAGGAAACTATGAAGCCACTAGATCTGCTGAAGGCCAAGGCTGGGGGAGTAAATCACCAGAGTATCTAAAGGACATTATTGGGTATAGATGGGATGTAGAAGGAGGGTTGGCTACAACTTGATTAAAAGTTTTGTTATCTTTAAATGACATTGTATGTCTCCCTACCCTATGTAAACAGGTTAGGAGGACAAGCAAGAAGGTGCATGTTCTCAGGTCAGTTGGAAACAATTACAATATACCACCCCAACAACTGTGTTACATCATTCTCCTGCAGCCCACTCTCATGTTATAAGCATCTTGTCACAGGTCGCTGTCACTAAAACCAACCTGTATCACTGTCTGTGACTCTTCATGTTGTAGCTGCTGGATCAGTCTGCAATTTAATTCCTGGGTCCAATACCTGTTTCATGTTCACCACTTCAGAATTTCCCAGAAAGGCTTCTGTACCCATGATCTCTACTACAGTTCTTTTACCCACTTATGACTTTTGCCTGTTTCTCAATGTTCCCTGTTATCTGCCTGTCCTGGCTTTTTACCTGTTTCTCAATTATCCTTTTTTTCTGTCTTCCCTGACTTTTTGCCAGTTTTAACAATGCCTTGCCTGGCAGTTTAGTACCACGCTTGGTTTCTGCCTGCTGTCAACAGTTGCCACTCTAAGTTTAGCCGAGGGCCATAACTTGGGAGCTGTCCACAGCAAAGCCTATCATTCCTGGTGGGGTGCTCTGGTGAACCCCAGACAGTCCCTTAGACTCTGCTCCTTGGCCTTCTTTAGGACCTATATTTAGCTGACAACACAAAGGGTCCACTGCCTCTATGCCACATCTAAAAACTTCATATTGATACTTAAAGGAAGAGAAAGAATTTTGGTTATATCCAAATATATTTATGCAAGGACAAGGCTGCAAATAATCCTCAGAGTGGAAGTAGACTGAGGAGGTGGGAATGTTTCAAAGAATGTGGGGCATAGAACCCAACTGCCAACCAGGGCCCATTTATTTTACCCTGTAAATGGATCCTGTTGCAGTAATCCTTTTCTACTACAGAACTGCTCGATTTCTCAGTTATAGTTGAAGCTTTGAGTTAACTCCCAGAAAGGAAATAAAACTGTCATAGCTGTCTTATTGTGTATTTTTAGATTGTATTCAGTTTTTATTCATGCATCTAAATACAATTAAAAACATATTGTCTAGAGTGACAATTAAAAAAAAGGTATTGCACTGTGTCAAACCCCTGTTTTGGGTTGCCTGTAGAAAATAAATACATATAGGGGAATTTATCGAAACTGGTGCAGACAAAATCTGGAGCAGTTGCTCATGGCAACCAATCAGCTTCTATCTTCGGTTTGTTCAGCTAAGATCTGAAAATGTAAGAGAGAAGCTGATTGGTTGCCATGTACAGTTGTTCCAGATTTTGTCTGCTCCAGTTTAGATAAATTCCCCTCACCATGTTTTCCTAACTGGTTATATTAGAAAAAAAGAGTGATACTAAAATTTATTTTTCAGGACATGGCTGTGTAGGAGTAGAGTAGGTAACAATACAGTCCTTGTCAGTTTCTATAATCAGATGTAAATAAAACCAAGTCTAGTGAGAGTTTATTTAGATTTGACGCTCATTAGGTGGCTGACTGCAGGGCCTTTGAATAAACAGTCAACAAGAACTACGAGAGTCAGATAATACGAGAACAAGCTTTCAGAACACGATCCGCACAATATTTCTACAGTGCACCAGAACACTGGACATCTTTGATACAGATGTTAGGGAAGCAAGTATACAGCAGACCCTCAATTATACTCCTACATTTAGGTTGAAAATAGAGGTGTTTAATCAGCTGTGGCAGATGACCAAGTTCTTCAACTTGCTGCCAGTTTTTGAAAGGGCTTCTCTCTTTTGGCAAGTAAAATGCATGATAGCTAAGTTCTGTAAATAAGACATAAAGAATTAACGACTATTAAGATACCAAAGGTCAGATGTAGAACTGCCACACTCCTTGTCAAAATAAACTCTTATTAAGCGTGCTAATTATTCTCCCTGATAATAGGGTGACTTCAGTACTGCAGGAAAATGAAGGCGAATCCACTGACAAGCGCTACCGATTCTTCTCTTCTTAAGATGTCTCAACATGAGTAAACCAAGGCAAGATCAACACAAGCAATTAAAGCCCAACCAAGCAGTTGATATGTAGATTTAGTTAATTCATGCTTGGCTGAATTTAAATCCTTATACACACTGTATTAACTTAGATGGTTTGAAGCAAGCTTCAATTCTTTGAGGAGTTTCATCCATTCGGCTTCAGTAATTCCTTACTAGAGCTCAAGGAAACAGTTTTATTTCAGTCTTGTTTTGTCTGTAATAACTTAATCATCAGATTAAGTTATTAATACCTCAAGTTTATCATTAAAGACAAGAAGACAAATTTACTAACCTCACTCTAAGTTCAATTCATAGTGCTTTTAAAATGTTTCTAAGCCCTTTAAAGCAAAATTTTATATATTGTAGCTACTTGTCCTTAGATGTGGTAGCTGCATTAGGTATCATTAAGTTATCAGATAATACCTGTTGATCTTGCCAGAAATGCAGTTGCTTTGTTATCCTGTGAGCTGAAAAGAGAGCACAAATATCTTATCTTTCTTGTATAAACTATTAGCCCCAACAATACACCAATGCAATGTAAATGAAAAAAGGGAGAGTGTGTCCAGCCTGTGTGACGGCCATAGTTCCTTCCATAGATGCAGTAAAGAAATTAGTGTACATGTAAAGGAACAGGAAGTGTGTTATGTGCAAGATCACCGGGGGCAAATAAAGGAAAAGAGCCTGAAAAAGCAAATTAATGCATCCACCATATCCAAGCACTGGTAAGCTGAAATATATGACATTTTGGTTTTTGGTTTTAGATGCTTTATGCTTAAATGTTATGCTTACATTTTAATGTTTAGGTTTTAGGCTTAAATTGTATAAATGTACTAATTAGTCTATGAAACAGTGTCTATGACTGGGAAAAAGAGAATTGAGCAAAGTTCAGTTCACAGGAGGTTTGGCGAATACAGCAGGAAGTCTGCAAATCCTGAACATAGAGTAAAACCCTTAAATGGGTTTGTCTTTGCCCTCTTCTGTCAGATACACAATTTCCATTTTGAGTCGTTTTAGTTAGCAATGAATGCAAACAGTTTAGGCAACAAGCTTTTGTTCACATATTCAGTAAACAAAAGAAAAGAAAAAGCTGATCAGAAGGGAACTCAGTAGACCAGATGAAGGACAAATACCAAAACATGGTTTGTAAAGATTTACACATATCAACAATAAATATAAAACTAATAGGAAAAAAAGTTAAACTGTATTATGTTTTAATTAGGTTACATAAAATGATATAAAGCATACACACTCACAGCACTTCACTATGTCACATATACAAAAAAATGCTAAAGATCTAATTAGCATCCTAGCTACAAAATGTGATCATTGTCTAAATCATATAAATCACGTTTAAGTTGATGAGATAAATATATTCAATAAATATAATTCCAACTTATGCAGTCTAAGGACTCATCCATACTATCAATCAACTGAATAAATAGACACAATCCCTCAAGAGGTTGTACTGCACAGTTGATAGATGCTCTGGCATAAGCACAGCAAAGCCACCATTAGTTCAAACTAAATGTTAGACTTCAGGATTGAAAAAGAAACATGCCATGCTCACAGAAATGGTACGCATGGTAAAGTGTGTTATAATGATCCCACAAGTAGGATAGTAAAAGAAAAAAAATCAGCATATAGGAGCTACATGGAAAGGGAAGGTGTTGCTTAGAGGAGTATAAACAGGCGAAAAGAGGCCAAACATTTTATTAGTGCTGCTAATGCAATAATAGGTATAGCAGTGAAATAGGTATAAGTATAGCAATAGGTATAGCAATGAAAAAAAGGTAACCATGGGATCACAAAAATGAAAAATAAGTACAGCACTTATGTTGAGTGGGACCCGGATGTAGCAAACTATGTTTTTTTTTAGCATGTCAATTTTTATTAAATATCGAATAATACAACAGAAACAGGTGCAATCATCAGCAGATAATTTGAGTCAGGCACTAGTACACAAACTGCACCTATAGCAGTGACAGATCAAAGCACATTAAATGGAATTCAGGAAAAACCATAACAACATAATATTGAAAATGTGTGAATATATGCAATCGCCATATCATTTCTCTAGTAAGGGGACCAAAGTAGCCCAAGTCTGGGCGATACACAACCTCAACCCAATATAGGTGATCGTGGAAATGATCAGGGCCAATATGGTCATAATATACTGAGAGATACATAATGGGAGAATCGTGTGCATTAACGGATCAGATCAAATAGAAGGAACCGTGAACGATAGGACATCTAAAGGGCCCAGGGAGTTTGTTAGTTTAGCTTCAAGATACCATTTAGAAAGTCAGAAAATGGACATTAAGTCCTGTAGTTGCTCTAAGGATAATTCAGCCGCTACAAAGGATGTCCAGGTGGCAAAGAACCTGTTGGTACGCATTTGGTTAAACTTAGTGTCTAATTTGTCTAGCAACATGAGGTGGAATAGCAGGGAGCGGATATTTTCCACGGATGGAGGATCTGATGTTATCCAGTTACACAAGATGGATTTTTTAGCTGTGAGGAGGCACAGATGCTCCCAACGTGTCGGGTATGAGGGTGTGCCAGTGGTATCTGACGGGAGGAAATGCAGTAAGCAGAAGGCTGGGGATAGCGTTCTCGCCTTACCCGAATGTACATTCATAAAGGAAACTGCTGCAGACCAAAAAGTCTGTACATGGGGGCATGACCAGAGTAGGTGTGTCAGCTCAGGCAGGGGGTGATGGCATTTTGGGCAAGCCGTCAGCCAGGTGGACGAGGTATTATTCTTTTTTGGGGGTATATTAAATGTATGGTAGGCTCTGTGGACTATCTTAAAGTATATTTCTCGCCAGGATTCATTTATAATAGCTTTCCTAACTTGTCCCCATCCCTGTTCCACCATCGTGATTGTTTCTTCAATAGTTATATGTAGGAAATCTGCCTAACGTTTAATGTGGGATGGTGTGCAGTTGGAAAAATCAAGTACAGCAGAGGCGATAGATTTGGCAAGAAGGGATAATGGCATTTTGGTCTGTGGAGACGATAGTATAGGTGTAATGGGTGAATGGATTATTTCACGCCACGGCAGAGTAAGATGATGGGAGACAAAGTGGCGTATCTGTAAATATGGGAAAACTTGAGTAGCGGGGAGATTGTATAGAAGTTGAAGGGCAAGGAAGGTCATGAAATGACCCCCAGGGTCAAACAGGTCCCCGAGGGTAGATATACCCTTAGCAGACCACGATCGACAGGTCTGAGATTCCCTGCCTACTGCAAAAATGGGGGAGGAGATGAGGGGCATCCAGGGAGAGAGAACCGTGGGGAGACGTAGAAGTTTTCTGACCTCTCTCCAAGCTAAAATAGTGTCTCTGAGGAGGATGTTATCCTTTATACAAGTGGGGAGGAGCCTCAGTGGGGTGTTCAAGACCCCAGGCGGTGACCATGGTGACATCAGTTGGATCTCTAGAGGGGTATTTGTAAAGAAGGAGGTATCATACATCCAATTTCGCACATGCCGGAAGAGGCTGGCTAAGTTATAAACCCTAATGTTAGGAAGATTGGCGCCTAGGCTCTTTACCGGTTGTTGGAGTTTTTTCAAGGCTATTCTCGACCTCTTCCCTTTCCAGAGAAAGGTCGAGAATGCACTATGAAGGAGTTGGATATCTTTGTGTTTTAAAAGAAGGGGTATTGTTTGCATCGGATAGAGCAATCTTGTGAAGCTTATCATCTTTATGAGATGGCATCTACCTAGAAGGGAGACGGGTTAGTCACGCCATGTGCGTAGTTCTTGGACAATTTTAGCGATGATAGGCTTATAGTTGAGGGAATAAAGATCTTTAGCAGAGCGGGGAATGGAGATCCCCAGGTAGGTAATGGATTGTTTTTGCATCTGTAGAGAGGGGTGTGAACGGGCAAGGGTCTCAACATAGGTCTTATCGGGGTTAATGGTAGGAGTTCACTCTTATTAATGTTAATTTTAAGGCTGGAAAAGGAGCCAAAAAGGCTGATATGATTAAAAATGTTGGGGATGCTTATGCGTGGATCGGATACTATCAGTAGTATATCATCCGCGAATAGGGCCATTTTTATATCAAAAGGGCCGGTTCTGTAACCACTGAATATTTGATTGGAGGCCAAGGAGCGGGACAGGGGTTCTATCGCAATGTTAAATAGGAGAGGGGAGAGAGGACAACCTTGACGGGTGCCCTTGTATAAACGAAAGGGGGAGGACAGGGCTGAGGGCGTGTATATTTGTGCTGAAGGGGAACTATACATTGTGGAAATGTAAGACTGAAACATACCCGAGAAGCCTAAGCGATGCATCACTTGAGAGAGCCATGACCAGTTAACGTTATCGAAGGCCTTCTCCGCGTCCAACGCTAAAAGGGCCGTTGGTACGGGAGAGGGCCCCGACAACCGTATTCTCTCTAAGGCAGCAATCATTTTCCTGACATTCAGTACAGCAGATCTACCAGTTACAAAACCCGCCTGGTCTGACGATATAAGTTTGGGCAGCACGACGGCCAGTCTGTTCGCCATAATTTTAGAGAGTAACTTGGCATCAAAGTTTAGTAGAGAAATAGGGTGATAGGACCCAGGGAGAGTGGTGTCCTTCCCCTTTTTAGGCAACAAGCGGATGTATGCAGCACTGAACGTGGGCAGATAGCTATTCTGGTGTAGGATATGGTTAAAGAGGGACACTAGGGTAGGAGAGACATGATCATTTAGGGGTTTAAAGAATTCAGCCGTTAGACCATCCGGTCCGGGGGCTTTCGAACCAGGAGAAAGTTGAATAACTGATTGTACCTCCTGGAGGGTGACTTCGGCATTCAAGAGGTCCCGATCAGCAGCGGACAGGGAAGGCAACGAGACAGAGTCTAAAAAAGCCGAGCCAGCGGCAGCATTTCCATTGTCCGCTGCGTACAGGGTTTGGTAAGAAGTGCAAAATATTTCACTAACCTCAGAAGGATCTGCGGAGAGCTCTCCACTATCGTTAGCGAGTTTAAGTATGTGGGAGGGAACAAATTGTCCCCGGATTAGATTAGCTAATAATTTGCCAGATTTGTTGCCAAATTTGAAATATGCCACTTCTTTGTGGGAGCAAATTTGTAGATCATACTGGGCAATCCAGTGATCACAAGATTGTTTAGCTTGAGACCACAGTGATTTGTTGTGAAGGGATGGGTCCTGTTTATACGTTAAGTACGCTGTCCTAGCCGTCGTGCATGCCGCCACATATCTCTGCCTGGTCAATCTCTTTTGGGAGGAGACATAAGCCAAAATTCTGCCTCTCAGGACAGCCTTTGCCGTCTCCCAAAAGAGGATAGGGTCTTTTCTATGTATGGCATTGTCAGTAGCATATTAATTCCACCAGGATGTTAGATGAGCCTGGAACGTGTCGTCAGTGGCCAAGTACGATGGATAGCGCCACACCAACGGCCTGGGGGACATGCCCAAGTGGTGGAGTTCAATTGTCAACGGAGCGTGATCGGATATAACCATGTCTTCCACAGTTACAGCGGCAATTTTAGACATCAGGTTGGGAGAGGTAAGTATCAAGTCCAGGTGAGAGAAAGAGTCATGGGCATGAGAAAAGTGGGAGTATTCCCGATCCAATGGGTGTAGAAAGCGCCAGGTATCCACAAGGCCTCCGGCTTGGGTCATGGCAGACAGGTTCCGGTCTTGAGAGGGTGACTTTAGAGGGGCGACCCTTGGTCCAGGAGCGGTCTTCTAAGGTTACTGGAACTGCATTAAAGTCACCCCCCATAATCACGGAAGTATCAGGAGCGGCAGGTGATTGGCGAGATAGGAGGAGATCATAAAAGGACTTATTGTCCGCATTAGGACCGTAAATGTTCCAGATTTCAAAAGTATTTTGTCCTATTTGGATGACAACATGTGACCATCTGCTCTCCGTCAGATCATGCTGCTGAGATAGTAACGTATAGGGCAAGGATTTACTTAAGAGAATTGTCGTACCTGCAGAGCGAACGTTGGATGGTGCCCCTATAGCTGTTCCCACCCAAGATTGTTTGAGGCGGCCGATATCTTCACGTTGGAGGTGAGTTTCTTGCAGTAGAGCGACGTCCACTTTCAGTTTTTTGAGATGGCGCAAGATTTGTCTCCTTTTTTGCGGTGTCCAGAGCCCTTTGACGTTCCAAGATGCGACTTTCAAGGAGGTTCCCATAGCTTTGAAGAGATCTGTATGACTTCAAAATCACAGAAAAACAGCAAAGTAAGAAAAAGAGTCGTTACCGGTGTCCCAGTGCTCCGGGCACGACCCTGGTTCACGGGTCCCACGATACCAAGGGAGGAGAGGATAATATGTAGAGAGATGGTCATCCATATGGCGATGCATGTATAGCCTGTTCCCAACGTGGAGCGCGGAAAGTCTATGAAGTAAATAGAACAAACAAGTAAGGTAGGTGCATATACCTTACTTTTTTCCAGATGACGGTGTGTGTTGAATCGGTCATCAGGCAGGGGGATACGATCCAACCCTGGGATAGCCAGTGCAATAGTAGAACAGGTAGCTTCCGGTCGCTACGCCCCGCCAATTACGGGAGAATTCCAATGCAAAAGAATAAAAATAGAAACAGAACCGAGGAAACAGTAGAAACGTGAGACATAGATGTCACATATAACTGCAGAACAGCAGTAACTTATTGTGGGTTGTATCGGCTAGGAAACTGCCTGAGTCGAAAGCCCATGACGGGTTCATCAGGAGCATGTGCCCCTTGGTTGGTCAGGCCTTCTTCTTGCGTGGCGGACTCTTAAGAGGGGAGTTAGAGTGTCCTTAGAAATCAGACAGATGCCTGTCTATGTACGTCTTGGCCTGGGCAGCAGTCGTGAAGCGTGTTTGGTTGCCGTCCGGATCTGTCAGGCGCAGAATAGCTGGATAAGCCAGGACAAATTTGATCTTTCTGTGCACAAGGGTCTGACATACCTCATGGAAGGAACGACGTATTTTAGACAATTCGGACGAATAGTCAGCAAAAAGTAGTAATTTGTGACCCCCCGCAATCAGCTGGCGCTGCATTCTGTAGGCTTGTAGAAGACGGTGTTTGTCTGAATAGTCCAAGTATCGGACAATAACTGGCCTGGGTCTGTCAGTATCTTTGAGGGGACCCATTCTGTGGGCCCTTTCCACCGCACAGTGAGAGGTGATTCCCATGGCTTGGGGAATAATGGAGGAGCAAAAGTGCTGGAGATCTATAGGCTTAATCGATTCAGGGATCCCAATGATTCTGAGATTGTTTCTGCGGGACCTGTTTTCAAGGTCGTCCACCTTGTCTTGTAAGTATTGAATTGCTTTTTGATCCTCATTTAACGACCTATCAGACCTAGATGCATGATCTTCTAGATCACTAATGCGGGTTTCTAGGGTCTGCAGCCTGGTGGTCTGAGCTTCTATGGCTGCTGTGAGGGGTCCCATGTGTATTTTCAGGGTATCAGCTATGATGGTCCCCATCTCTGCCCTCAGATGTGTGGCTACCATGGCTGCCAGCTGCTGATAATCAATATGTGGCGGGGGAGGTGTTGTGTCCAGCTCACCCAGTTCCGTTACATCGGCTATGTTGTTAGCGTCTTCTGCGGCCGCCATGTCTGGCCGCATGTCGGCTGGAGCCGACTGAGAGGAGAGCGAGCGGCGGAACGGCTGTGAACGCGCCACAAACCTGTCCATGTCGTCCCGACAGTTGAGAGGCACTCAGATGACCCGTTCACGGGGTGATTCGGGGCAGATTTGCGGTCTTAGGATGTGGCGGGGTCGGAGCTCCGGTGAACACCGCTAGCTTATCTGGCGCCGGAACCGGAAGTGTCTGTAGCAAACTATGTTAACAATTACTTCTGTTCAGTCGTCTCAGAACTAAATGACACTAACAAATACAAGTTGGAATATTATATTGGTTCTAGTGGTGAAGGTTATTTTCAGGTCTGCTAGAGGCAGAGGTAACAGATGAATGGGCTCGCTCAAAGCTTTAAAAAAGTCTGATGGTTAATCTCAGAGTTCAAAGAGAACTTTGAGATATAGTTGTTGGACCTTTGTTGGATCTTTTTAACCAATCTCTTCTAACAGGAGAAGTCCCCAATGACTGGCAGACAGCTACTATTCTACATAGATCCACAAGAAGGGTAGGAAGGAAGAAGCTGGCAACAACAGGTCAGTGAGTTTAACACTTGTAGTAGTAAACTTAATGGAATCTCTCCTAAAAAGAAGGATTCATGATCATGTAAAAAAACACAACTTGATGGGCTCAGCATTGCTTTACTGGGGGCAGATAATGTCAGACTACTGTGATATAAACTTTTGTATACTGTATATCACAAATGTTTTGGACAAGGGTGGTGCTGTGGACACAGCCTATGTTGATATAAGCAAAGTAGTTGATTCAGTTCCACACAGTGATTTCAAGTTGGGAAGAAGGGGGGGTAAAGTGTTTACCAGAAGTACAGATGAAAATGATCTGGGGCTGCTAATATCAATTGAGTGCAAAATGAGCTAATAGTGTGGTCAGGGAGTGGAGAAGGTAAATAGGACGGTAGGGTGCATCACTAGAGGGATCTCCAGAAGAAGGAAGCAGGACCTGATTCCCCAATATAGATAATTAGTTAGACCTTATTTAGAATACTGTGTTTAGTTCTGGATGCCTTATTTACAAAAATATATTGATAAGATAGACTGAGTCCAAATTAACCCTTGCCATGGGGCTACTCACTGGCAATTTTAACATCCCACTAAAACCCTCTATGGATCTGTCTATTAAATCCTCCAATCTTTACTATTCATTTTTTCTTTAACAAAATTAAAAATCTTTTCCGCTTGATGCTTCTTATTAATATTTGGAGAGTATTATACCCTGATGTCAGTACATTCTTCAGTAAAAATACTCAAGGATTGATAAATACGCAAAAGATGAAGCCAAAAAAGCCTGTTCTTACACACTTTATTACAAATTTGGCAGTAAGTATGGGAAATACTTAGCCAGAGCCCAATACAAAAAGAGATTGGACACTCATGTCTTTGAAATCAGAAGATAACCAAGGTAATTCTCACTAGCCCTTCTCTAAAATTGCTGAGTTGGCACAGGATCTTGTATTCCCTATTACCAATGAGAAATTTTGATTTTCTTTAATCTAGGATACTAGTATCAGTATTGGTGCCGATACCGAGTATTTGGGTGAATACTCGTACTCGCCCAAATTCTTTGTTGCCTTCTTCGTTGCCTTAACTTCCAGTATCAGAAAGCCGAGCAGCGAGTCATTAAACACTGCCTGTCTTCCTCATTGGCTGGGAAGCCAGCTCCATGCTCCCTCATCATTTGGTGATGAGAGAACATGGAGCTGGCTTCCCCGCCAATCATGAAGTCGGGCAGCATGTAATGACTCGCCGCCTAGCTTACTGATTGGTTGGGAAACTGGCCAATTAGGAAGCCGGATAGCGAGTCATTACCCGCCCCCCAGCTGACTGGCCAGAAAGCCGGCTTCAGGCTCCCTCGTCACCTGGTGACGAGGGAGTCTGGAGCCGGCTGCTCGGCCAATCAGGAGCCGGGTGCCATGTAATCACTCGCTGCCTGGCTTCCTGATTGGTTGAGAAACTGGCCAATCAGGAAGCCAGGCGGCGTGTCATTACCTGTCATTACCTGCCCCTGTCTTCCTGATTGGCCAGAAAGCTCCATGCTTCCTCGTCACCTCGGCGAGTACCGCTAAAAATATCGGTACTCGAACTGAATACTGAAAAAACGGTATTGGTGCATCCCTAGTTTAATCACATATGAAGCCTGACAAGAGTCCAGGCCCAGATGGGTTTGTCACCCCGTATTGTAAACTTTTTTCCCCACAGTTAACTAAACACTTTTTCTTGGCTTTTTTTTTCTTTCCTCCTTGACAACCCCAATCCCCCTTTTTTTTTGAAGCCCATGTAATGGTCATCCTCAAGGAAGGCAATGACCTAACAGTATGTGGTCATTATAGTGCAATTTATCTTCTAAACATGGACCTGAAAATATTTGCGGATCTTTTCCCTGGCTTCTCAAATCACAAGCCTGTGAATTGAGAAGGTTATTGGATCGGTTTAATATTTCTTCAGTACCAAACCAGCTCACCCTGTCTCTGGGTTACATATATTTCTTCCCTGGCAACATGAAACCTTATTAATCCAACTGGAACTCCAAATCACATCCACGGGTCATTGATTTTGCACCTAATACATCATACAGAGATTAGGATATCTGAACATTGATCTGCTATCTCTATTTGAGTAGCCAAATATAAAAAATCTCTGCAAGTGCATGTATTAAACGCTGCTAAATTGCTTGAAACTCTGTAACCGGATGCATTTTTATATTTATAATAGTTGTTCCCTCCTGTCCTGTCTTTTGCCAAACAAAGTAGGGTGGCTAAAGGTACTATCTTGGTTTGTAACATTGAAATGACTGACCCCATCTATTAGGCCAGCTTTCCCATGCAGGACAGTCCATCCTCTTTCTTTCTTTCTCTTTCTCCTACACACCCCCTCAACTCTCCGCCACTTCCCTTCCACCTTGTAATCCTCTGACGATCCCATTCCATCCTCCCCAGGGTGACCCTCCTCCCTTATGACGCCATATAGCATACTTGTATGTTAAGTATTTGGATACTCTCCTCCCTTTTGCAGACTTAAATTCCCTTTTGGGGTTTTTTTTTCTTTCTTTTTCTCTACCCTTCCCCAATTTCCCAGTTTGTCAGACACTTTCATAACACCAAGACACCATGTTTTTTTGCATAGTGGGTTCCTCCAACAGTGAATGGCTTCCTTTAATACCTGAAATTGTTGTCCGACCCTTTGATACTGTAGCCACTTAGTTTGAGGATGATTTACAATGAATACCTGAACTTACGCATAATGCAACATCCTTTCAGTGCACTATGTAAACTTATTATGTTTGAAGAACCTTTTTTACTAGTTTCGGGTTGTCTTGCCATTTTTTAAGGATTAGTCTTTATTGTATTGATCTGGTTCTAATTATTCCATTTTTTGTTTCACTTTGATCCTGTGTATGTACATTTTTAAAATGGCATAAATAAAGATTGGCGTAAGAGGTGAAAAAAGAAAGGAGAAAGATAACTGGAAAATATAACTGCAGAGGGCAAAGCAAAAGCTGAACCACTGCAAGAGGTACAGTGTACATGACTGAATGCTGAGGCTAAATGTACTAACAGGTGTGGTTTGCTCTAAAATGTAAGCTTTAGGATTTTTTGAACCTATTTAACCACTGTTGCCACTGTTGTAATTAAATGAGACAGTAAAGAACACTAATTTATAAAAAGCATTAGTGAACTGCACATGTGGGGGGAAGTTGCACATGGGTTGCACTGCGCAAACATGTCATACCTTTGCAATGTAATGGGGATCCCAATGATAAATACCATTACATATGGTGCCTTTTCTCATTCAGCATAATATACAGGGGTTTTTGATTTTTACAAGTTGCTTAACTAAAGTAATAGTAAAATGGTGATGCGTGCATTGCATAGTACACCTTATAGGAACAGAAGACAGCATTATTTAGATATTTCTTCATGCACAGCAAACTAGTAGTACACCTTATGCATGGAAAATCAGTGTGCAATCAACTAAATAGGTTCCGGTATTGCAATGCAGCCTCATGATTAAAACGTACCATAGTGATTTATCCTTGCTCATGTTCATTTGCTTTCGTAAATCAGGTCTACTGCCTCTGATGGGAAATAAAACCAGGAATCCTGAGTTACTAAGCAAGAGTTCTAACCCTTTAGCCACTGAATCATGACCCACATGTGACCAAGTCTAATATGTCTTTGCAAGTCAATGGACTGTAAACTCCACTGATGTGAAAAATGAATTGCTCCTTTACAGCATAGAGAAACATGACAGTGTAATATAGATGAACAATTATATTTTATACTATTTATATGAATGTGTCATTTTATAGTATATTTTCTCTGTTTATTTACATCTGGTAGCATGTGTGGTTTATTAACAATCATTCTGCATTCATAGTTTAAAAAGAGGTCACACAGAATGTCACATTACCATTTTTATAATTGAAACCAGTTCACATTTTATACAAGTCTTGTAACAACAGGAAAATGTAATTACATTACATGGTTATCCATACAGGAGGGACAGACATGGCGCTCTCCAGTGTGCTACTGTTCATTTAATAGCCTGTGGATTCCATGATGTCACTTGTGCTAAATAGTAACTGAACTTTTATACCTTAAATTCAGATGATTGAGCAATCTTTTTTTGTCCTCCTCTTTTTCCCTCTTCGACTGTGGGATAGCAAAAGGCAAGGGCATGCTCAATCAATCACAAGCATTCGCTAGCATTATAACATGCCCTCTTCTTCAATATTCATTATTTCCAGTTTGATGGTTTTAGTGTTACTGAACAAATGGACAAAAGCAGGGAGATTACTTTGAGTTCCTCTGCCACTGTCAGATTTGTATTATGAGGGTCAACGAATATGGATGGTGCGTTCCAGATAAAGTTCGCTGCAAGAGTTCAGATGATATTTTTAGCTTTGGCATGTAACAAATAGAAATCACAGATGAACTGCTTTCTGTATAAATTAAATGAGCTGCTCCAGTTCTAGAATACACAGTAGCAAGCATTTCTGTAAGGTTTAATAAAAGTTCACAATTAAGATGAGGGCTGCAGGTTATATTCACACCAAAATTTTAGGTTGTAATAATTCCGCAATTAATTTAAAATGCAACTCAACGAACAAAAGATTTTCACTGATAATGCAGTAGATTAATGAATTATATATTTATATATTATATGGATCCAGTGTGTATGTATCTATGTATTGAAAAGCACATGTATCTTGTATGTCACCTACATTATGAGCAGCCCGCTTACTTTTGCCCTCAATATATCACATCAAATAACAAATAAAGCACCCAGTTCTTAGTCCTATGGGTTCCAATTAACATGTATATTCTGCCTTCCTATCAAAGCTGTGAGCCTAATCTGTTTTCATAGAATCTTTTCCAGGAAATACAAATGTATCTGAAAAAAGAAACATGACTTAATATGTAAATGTGCATATTTCTCCACATGCACTGTATATAATGACACAAAATGTAAATTACAAGATAATTTTGTGAGACAGAAATTTAAAACATAATGTTTTGCTGCATTTAAGCTGTAAAAATGGTCATATAATAAAACAAAAGTCATCTGTCTATCTGCCAGCATGCTTTACTTGCAGCTTGCATATGACACTTATAGACAGTAGCCTCAATAACATGTATGGCAAATATGGTGAGTGTCATCTACATTGATTAAAGATCTTAAACCTTGTTGAGTGTTTTTAGGGTAGGTTGTACCTGGGAAGGGGATATCCAATACTTGTGCAAAAGGAGCTAAGAATGGATCAATTATACTACACACTAGCAAAAACAAAATCATTCAGCCTGTAATACTGGCTGGCATGTGTTGCTGCAGTAGTGGCACTGGACACAAGCCAAGCACGGGGTATGTACTAGATAACTATCACTGAACAGCTTGTAAAATTTGTCAGCCTTCAAATATGGAAACCAATGGAACATTATACAGTGAACGCCTCAGTTCACATTTCTCCTAAAAAAGACCGCTTGTGATGACACTTCAGTTCAATTGCCTCTTTTCAACACATTGATTATCTGCACTTCATACTATATACAGTCCTGTAAGAGGTACTTTGTGATTTATTAAAGTAGCAGGAGATTTCATATACCAGGTTTGGCACTTCATAGCTGTCCTACATGGTTCAGGATGCTTACAAAGTCTCTCCAGCTTACTGCCTCAACTAAACAGATCCTGATTAGAAATTATAGCACTTTGCTTGCCCTTTGTGGATGCCTGCTAATCAGCAAGAGACCTTAAATGCAGCTCTCATTGTACAAAGCAGTCTCGTAACAATAGCCATAGTGACCCAGGCGGCCGGTATGGGGCCCGGGGCACAGGGGGGCCCGGCCAGATGCCGTGCGGGCCGCCTGAGTCGCTATGGCATTTTATGCAGGTGGCTTTCACTGGCGGCTGTGAGAAGAATGCGCTGCTGTTTAGATCACTGACAGTGATCTGTGCAGCAGCGCGTTCTTCTCACAGCCGCTGCGGGGTGAATGAGAGCCATCAGCGGCGGTGAAGCAGGATGGGCCCGCTGTTCTATCGACGAGGAGGCGGGGCACGTGGTCGGCAGCAGAGAAGGAGGCGGGGCACGGTGACAGAGAAGGAGGCGAGGCCCATCAGCGATCGTGCAGGAAGAGGAGGTGGACAGGTAAGGAGTGTGAGCAGCCTACATGAGGGTGACCCTGCAGAGCCCACATTAGAGAGTCTGTGGTGGGCTCTGCAGGGTCACCCACAGGTGGGCTGTGTGGGATCTCAAGTGGGCTCTGCAAGGGCCATAACTAGAAGTCACAGGGCCCCATACAAAATTTTGCTATGGGGCCCTGTGATTTCTAGTTATGCCCCTGGTACAAAGGCTCACTCGCTGCCTGCATGGGGAAAATAAAAGACTTCACAGCCAGTTCCTTCATTGTCTGCAATGTCTCACTATGCTTGTTTTCTCCCAGATGCTAATCCACATGGAGCCCGAATGCATAACACACTGATGTCACTTCCAGACACTTTCCGGCACCCTTATTTCAAACTAATTTACTTATCCCCACTTTAGGAGCCTCTTCTGCAAATTATGGACCATGATGAGTTGCTGCAAGAATGGGAAGCCACCAGCAAGTCACCTGTAAAGGGAATCTGCTATTGCCTTACAGATAGAGGTATGCCGAAATGAAAATTTCAAAACCGAAACAAAACCGAAATGAAAAAAAGTCAGGCCGAAACCGAAACCGAAAATGGAAATTTTTCTAACTTTTTCCAAAAAAAATTAAATATTTTATTTTTATTTATTTTTTATAAACTTTTTATTTTTTATATTTTATTTTACATTAAATATTTCTATTTTTTACTTTACTGTTGGGGGCTTCGGGGAAATATCAGGGGTTTAAACAGAAAAAGGGACACAGAGCCCTCAATCTCTTTTTCTGCATCCCCTGTTATAAATGAACAGCAAGCCTCTATACTGAGTGTTCCTGTTCATTTATAACTTGTGGCGATAGTATGTTTACCATGTCCACAATCATGAATGAACAGGAAGTGATGTAGATCACTTCCCATTCATTCATAATTGGGGGCACAGTAAACATACTCTGTCCTCAATTATCTACAAACACTCAGTGATCACTGATCGCTGAGTGTTTGTACCCGCTCTCCTTCCTGACATGCTGTCACAGGAGGCTGGACAAGTGGTGCGGGGAGGAGAGCTCGATTTGACAGCTGACTCCTCCCCTGCACCACCGGCCAGCCTCCTGTGACAGCTGACAGCTGTCTCCGCCCCCCACACCACCGCTCTCCCGATCTGTCACGGTAGGCTGAGGGGTGCAGGGAGTAGAGACGCCAGCCACTCCCAGCGCTCTCCTCCTGCACCGCTTGGCCTCCTGTGACAATTTATCTCCTCCCCACTGGGACACAGAGCTGTGTCCAGTGGGGAGAAGAGAAATCACAGATGCATTTCGGCCCAAAAATTTCACTTCTCTGTATTTTGCCAAAAGTGCCATTTTTGGCTGATATGTTTCCGCAGCCGAAATTTTGGTGCATCCCTAATTACAGACATATGCACATTACAACTGCTAAGTGAAAACAATCTTGAAATACTACAGTCTTAACAATATAATCTAATGAAATAAGTCATTTTTTGCACTATCAGACTGATATACCATACAGTCCAATCAGAAGGTTCTGACTGCTGTTTATTAAAAACACTGAACAAGAAAGTATAAGCAGACAGGTAATGGTGAAAGAAAAAGAGGCTTACCATTGCTCAACCTCTAGTTGTCTGGCTGTTATGTTGTCCTGTGACTTCAATACTTTTAGCCACTGATCAGAAACTAGTATGTAGATTTGTACAATCGGAGAAATATTAGAATTTCTTAAGGTCATACTTGTTCCAGGTTGGTAACTCCAAGCAAGGGGGACACATAAATCTAGCATTTGTAGAAAGAAAGTTTGGCAATGGCAGCTTCCATGGTTCCTTCATGATAGGTTTCCTTTAAAGAAGCCAAAAGAACCTCCAATAAACCAGGGTGAAGCATACCAACATTTTGGTAAAATAGCAGGCATCTACATGTCTTACCTCCATCCCAAATCCCAAAAATAAGGTGTATATTTTTAAAATAACGGACAAGGCAATGCAAATTCACTCCCTAGCTCAACTATGTACCCAGAACCTATAGTTTACAACATAACTACAACTTAATATTATAGATTCATGTATTACATACTGCATGAAGCTGCTTCAGGGTTGTTGGTCATCATCAGTATAGTGCATAGAAAATGGCTCCAATGGAATAGGGCTTGGGGACAAACACGGAAGTATAACTAGACAGGTTATGATGTTAACCTGTCGTTAAAAACTCCAACACCAATCCTTTTGCAAATCAATCTTGCTTAAAAATCAATCCAAATGGAAGGGTCTAAGACTGAATGTGGGCAGCAGTAGCTGTTCAGCATAGAGAAGCTTATAGCACTTGCAAAACAGAGTCAGAAGGAGCAGCAAAGTTAACACATAACTTGGAGTAATTTTATATATGTTCATATTTTCAGCTAGTTGTAATATTGTGGGATTTGAGGTGGGGGAGGGGGAAAATAAAAAATTGCAAATATAGTACTGAAAAGGCCATGTTCTGCTTGGTTTGGTGTGTGTTATACCACATAATGCAGTCATATATACTTGGCCATTTTCTAGAAAATGTTTACATATGTTAAAGATTGCCTGCCATTCTGCCATCGAATTCCATTCAAAGCTCATTTTGAAACATAAGCCCTTTCTTCAAATTAACAGAACATTTTTAGGTGGGGGCCGGTTTTCTGTATTATTTTGACAAAATTTTGTAGAAATTGTACTTTAGTTAAAGTTTGAACTTTCTATGTTTTATCGCATTGTGGGAGGTTTTAGATATGTGGCTCAAAAGTAAAAACAGCTCAAAATGGTGTTAATTATAGATTCTTATTAGTCAATATTTACACAAGAGTTCCACAGCTGCTATCTAAGGATTGACATTGGAAAGACACGATAAAGCGCTTACAACCGCCTCTATGCACAGGTACTGTTAGATGGCATAACACATAGCAAAGGTCATTTTAAAGTAGAACTCCAGGCAAACTTCTTTTTTCAGATAGAGTAGGGAAACAATAGATCTTCTGTAAGATTTTATTGGTATCTGTGTACCTTTGTGGAGGTTTGTCGTCTCTTCATGTCCGAGTGACAAGACAGGTCCTAAGAAGAAATCTTTCCAAAATAACTCTGGCAGCACAGGTAGTGAGGGGAAATTTCTCTGGGGAAATAGAGACAGCACAAAAAATCTGGCATTGGATCTGTCAAACCTGATTGTTATCAGTTACAGTATTTTATACACTAACTATGGATTATATTGATTAGGCTTGGGTGGCTGTGTAAGCGTTAATGTGCCTGGGACTAACAAGGTATGTAAACCTAAACAATAGTTTACCAGAAACATTTATAAAAGTGAAAAATCTTATTTTTATAGGAAATATTGAGCATTCATTTATTTATAAACTGCTACAGGAAATGTCATCATGTTCGGCATATTTCCACAAAGAGTCAAGTAAACCTGGTTTTCTAGATAGATGATTACTTTTTAATGCAATATTTTAAGCACAGAGTTGACATCACAAAATGTTTAGCTTTTTGCATATGCCTTACAAGAACATTTTGGTTTATGGTGTCAGACAGAACAGGACATGGAGATAAATCTACATAATGGGGACAGACAGCTGTTCAATTTGCAGAGTCATTCATCCTGCTAAAGTCTATGGACATTCATTCTGTATGAATGGAGGCAAACATGAACATTCTTACAGGGTTATTCACAAAGCTGCCAAAAAAAAGAAAAATCATTAGGCGGAGCTAGAAGTGACAGCTAGCTCCGCCCAACTGTTTCCTATTGGCCGGCAGCTGCCAGACCTTCTAGCAGGTCCCAGCCAATGAATAACAACTGGGCGTTATTGTTTAATGACAGATCAGTGTCCCCAGGTCATTTGGGGACGCTGATCTGCCATTACAACTGGGTGAAGCGAGACGTGAGATCACGGCTGGGTCTTCCCAGCTGTCATTTGCGTGGAGATCGGTCGGCTTCGACCGACCTTTCTCCACGCTTCAGCTGTCACTTTGGCTCAGTCGAGTTGAAGCATATGCTTTCGGCTGCTGTATGGGCTATCTTGAATAGCCCGTACAGCAGCCCTTCGTTTCAACTGGACTGAAGGACAGAGGCGGCCAAAGAGAGCCGAGTGATCAGCCAAAGCTATGGCTGTATCCTTCGGCTACATAGTGAATAACCCCCTAAGTATATTTTCTGCCCAAGTCAAATGCAATATCAGAAAATACCACATTATGGCCACTAGATGGAGCAGAGAAGTATAGGAAAGAAGTATTCATTTCCTATGCCCCTCAGCTCCGTCTAGTGGCCATAATGTGATATTTTCCTAATATTACATTTGACTTGCAAAGAAAATATACTAATACAATTAATTTTGCCTCTTTTCGCACAAAACGAACATTCATAGAGTTTTACTGGACTAATGGCTTTTTTTCATTCTTTATAAATACACCCCTAAGGGTTGAATATAAGGGTACACTTTGGTTAAGTACAAGGTAAAACCTGAACTATGGGCACAAAAACAAAACTTTAATTTCAACATATTCCTCAATAGCCTAGAAGAATATAAATTATTTTTGTATTTACCAAATGCCTTTGCCAACCCAGTTTTTCCCTTATTATTACCTTGTAAAAGATAATAATAAGGGAATAACTGGGTTGTGCTGCACATTGTGCAGAGAGAAGAGCTGTGGGCGGACACAGCAGACACATCCACTACAGGCTGCCTGCATAAAATACAGGAGGGGGCGGATACAAGACCAGTAACCCTGCACAAGCAGTGGTCGGTGTTTATAACAGGAAGCTCCTGCACAGAGACACAATTTCTCAGTGGATTACTGCACAGATCTGGAAGAAATACACAAAGCTCACCATGATTCAAGTAAGAATACACAATATTTTCATATCCCATTGTTCAGCTTTAAGATTTAGATGTTATGAGTTGAGTTATGGGCTGTGAGGTTTCATTGATTTATATTAGGGATGATGGTAAGTATTAAGGGTTCAGGCAGGGGAATAGTTAAGTGTTAGAGGGTGTTTTAGTGTTAAGGAACACTTTGTAATACAGAGACAATTTGGTAAATTGCAGGGTTTACTTATTTCTTATAATCAAGAGCTGCACATTGAAAAAACTCCTAAATGGTCAGAACTATGGTAATGAGTAAAAAAAAAATACTTGCTGCTACAGCTGCTTCTTGAAACTACCATGCTGTTCTTCATTGCAGTGAATTCTGTATGTCAGAATAATTTGTCAGACCATTAATTTCAGTAGTGCATCCTCCCATGTACACAGGAATTGATTTGAATAGAAACACAGGTACTTGCTGGCATCATAAGACACCCACATTCTGCAAGCTGCAAGTGTTGTTAAAGGTAAAGCCCACTTTTTGGAAAAAATTATAAATGCACATTTCTTCATAAAAAAAGAAAAAGTGCATTTATTATTTTTCTTGCATTGGAGCCAGTAAAGCATTGCAACAACGATCAGTAGATTGCAGGCGCAATGCTCTGGCGTCTGCAGATTCTTCCTCCTGTTTACTGAGGTACGGACATTCATGGACGTGAAGAAGAATGCAGGAACTACAAGTGCAGTGACAGTCCCTCTGTGCCACGGTGGCTGATGGGACATGCAGGCTCTCTGTAGTTTGTGTGTGTGTGTGTGTGTGGGGAGGGGGGGTTGTGATGGGACCATGTTTCAGATTATTCAGTAATAGTCCAAAATCCAGGCACTCCACACTGGAATCCCAATATGAAGGTGGGTGCTGGTGTGACCTGCGGATGGCGTTCCCAAGGTCCAACATGCACAACGCCTTTTATTGAGACGGGTGACTTTTTCATATACTGTGATATATTTGGTGCCATCCGCAGGTCACATCTACCTCAATATGGGTATAACCTGAAACATGGTCCATAAGGTAAACTTAATACTAATAAGTAATAGGTATATTTTAAATACAATTTATCCACCTGTACCAATAACTGAAGTTTTGGCTGGAGGTCTTCTTCAATCCATCTACTAATTGAACCTATGCAACTTGCAATATCTTGGCAAAAATAACATAACAAATTGAAGAGAAACAAAATGTAAATGATAAACAGTGAGGGTGAGAAAAAGCAATTAAGAAAAGAGAGAAGAAAATGGTTCTATCTCATCTTCTTTGAAGTTAATGGGTTAGCATGGGGTCATGTAAAAACCAAAACAGCACATCTGTTAGGTCATCCTTAGAGAGTTCTTCCAAAGAGTTGCAAAAATGAGACCACCGCTAAGAATGATAAAGTGAGCCGTAAGCAACAGAAGTGTCCAGTCCACATCTGAAGAAGCAGATCAAGCAGAGTTTATGGAAATATCTTGCATTACTCCTGGGAGCTCATTCTTTGGACCCCATCCAATGAATTAAAGTTTCAGCACATGCACCTCTGTTGCTATTTCCAGGTGTCTAACCCAGGAGTAGCTGTGAAAAAAACTATGGTTATGTTTTGTCATATGGGAAAAAAATGTCTTCATTTTGTAAACTTATAGGCATAAAAATGTGCAACCGCGAAGTGACAATTTTACACTGAAATTATTATTATTTTTTTTTTATTACATTTATATATCAGTGTTTGGAATTCATAAGTAAAGAGCTTAGATAGAGTACCCATTTATTGTCCCTTTCCATTTACTTTTTTGGTGAGTTATTCGTTGGTATCCATGAACTTTAGAAACTCACATGGCATACCTCCAATCTGTCCCTCATTTGATGCCAAATCCCTCTGTCACTCTTTCCTTCTCAGTTGTCCCTCTTTCGGATCTGATGGACAGATATCTATGATAAGGTTCTGTTTAACTACCAAAAGTATTATTCTGCAACAAAACTTTTTTCCTATCTCCTAATTATCTTGCTATTTTGAAATGCCAGTATAAAGGAAAAGTAATGGTGAAAAAAAATAGTTTTATCAATCATTTTTGGCATATCAATTCCTAATGGTCATCATAACTGTGGGCATGGCAGGGGTGTGTCCATTGCCTACATACATTGTGCTGGAAGGTGTCCCTCTTTCTCATCTCAGAAAGGTGGGAGGTATGCATATGATAACTAAAAATTAATGCAAAAGGCATGTTTGTACTCACTGTATAATTTCAGTCCTACAATGTTTGCTTTATCTATATGGGAAGGGGGTTTAACACCGCGGATGTCAACTGGTTAAATAGTTTTTTACTGAAACCGGAACATAGTTTTTCATACTATTTTTCATTATTTGTCCCATTTCTTCAATGCTAAACAGGACAAGTATGACAAAATTACTCATGCTAATATTTCTTTGGCACAATGACAGTAAGTCTTTAGGCCCCATTCACACCACGCGATTCGCAAATCGCGCGTTTGTCGTGCGATTTGCATTTTGCGTGATATCGCGCAAATGCTTGCATTGAGCATGCGAGAATTGCGGCAAAATCTGCTCCAAAAAGGGTCCTGCTGTAGCGACACACGACCCGCTACAGCAGGACGCTTTGCCCCATTGCAAAGCATTGAAGAGCGATATCGCATGGTAAATAGCCGCGATATCGCGGGAATTACCGCGCGATAAATCGCTCAATGTGAACGGGGCCTCAATGTGTGTATTGTTTTAAATATTACACCTGTTGTCTTATTTATTTAACTTCTCTTATGACAGGTAGTTCCCCTAAAAGTCTGTATATTTAACTTAACTACATAATAAATAGCTTAGATGGTCTAATTTCTAGATATGGTAATTTTTGGGGAATTTCAAGCTTTCTGGAGCATTAGGGTTTTTTAAAATACACTATGTAGTCAGAATGCCAGCTATGGAAAAACTACGCCCTGAACACTGAGATGTTCTCTTTCACTTCTGGGTTTTATCTGATGTACTGCCAATGAAAATGCACATATGGGATCATTATCTTAATTTAGATAATAAAGTCTCAAACACACTCAGTTTTTTCCTCTTATACACATCTACACAATGAACATTCTCCAAAGCCACATTTATTTATGTTTTAAAATGAAGTCTTACTATTTTAATCCCTTTAGAAAGTCTGCTGTGCTCACTCCCGTGTCTCTTCTCTCCAGGCACACTTCCTGTCACTTAGAAAGAACTGTGCACATCTTTCCTTGCCTACAACTCCCATGAGGCCGAGAGGAATCATCTCTCGCTGCACACAGCTGCCTCCCACTCCTTCGCCTCACTATACACACTGTGGCAGTGTCACTGCTTATTATCTCTTCTGCAATGCTCTGAATTATCAAAACTACTTACAACAAACAATCACATTTACAACAAATCTACAACAGACAATCACATTTACAATAAATCTAAACAAAAACATATTTCAAATGTAGGAGCCATATCCTCTGTGACTGTGACCAGATTCAGCATGTGAGCTGAGATTCAAAAGAAAGTATTAGGCTGGTGACAGCTCACATGCTGAATCTCCTCACTAGCAGCTCACCTCACTCTCTCTCCTTGGTAAGCCAGGAGGAGAGAAATCAAAGATTATATATTAGTGTGGGAGAGCTGAAGAAATCCCAGCTCCATGCAGAGTTTGGAGGGGAGGATTTGTGGGTGGAGGCTGAGAAGACACGCCCTCAGCATGTTGTAGTCCTTCACATGAATGAGCACAGAGGGTGGCTACTTTAGTGCTCCAATAAGGACCATGGAGAAGAAAAGTGGCCAATCTCTGGCAGGAAGTTGTCGCTGGAGGAAAATAAAACAGATTTTGGAGCATTTAGAGCTGAACAATTACAAAAAAAGGTACACAGTCATTGATTATTTATATAATAGAAGTTATTTTTATTATTTAATTTCTGAGTATAGTGTTGCTTTAAATCATTCATAAATAAATAGTATTCTGGGGTTCTACTATTGTAACTAAAGGACATATAGCAGGTATGTATGCTGATTTTCCAAACATAATTTTAATAAACATAAAGTATGAATAACATACATTTGTTGGGAATCCCTGTTATCAAAACAAACAGAAAAAAGAAATACCATTAGCAAGAATTACTGTTCCAAACTTTTGTGGACAAATTGAGGGAAATTGTATGTTATTCACATTTCTCAGCATTGCCTGGAATAATGCAAATACAACAAGACAAAGCTGTTCATGGTAAAATAGTATTATATAGTGGCAACAATGGCTTATAAAGGACTATGGACTAAATTTCATGCTCTTCCAGCACTGACACTTCTTTAGCTCCTGGATTAGTGATGGGTGAATCTCGCCAAGGGTTCGAGGAATGTTGCCTAAAATTTGATGAACACAAACAGAGGCAATTTCTGTTGAAGTTTATGGGAAAGAATATTGTTATTATATTCTGGCCAAACTATTGTCAATATGGGAAGCTGGTCACTAGAGCTGCAGCTAACGATTATTTTCAAAATCGATTAGTTAGCCGATTATTAAGTTCGATTAATCGGTTAATCGGATAGAAAATAAAATACATTTTAAAAAATGGCTCCGGTGATGGGACTACTAGTTTGTATTGAGATTGCAGTCCATCACAGGAGCAAGCATGGAGCGGTGGAAGTAAAAAAGAAAAAAAAGAAAGTGTGGTGTGCAATATAGTGAAATGAAAAGTGTAAAATTATATAGCAATGAATGCAGAATGGCACCGGCTATAGAGGACTTTGGAGCGGTGGAAGTAAAAAAGAAAAAAAAGAAAGTGTGGTGTGCAATATAGTGAAATGAAAAGTGTAAAATTATATAGCAATGAATGCAGAATGGCACCGGCTATAGAGGACTACAAAACCCAGCAATAGTACATTATACAGCGCAATGCAGAATACCACCAGCTATAATGTACTATTGCTGGGATTTGTTGTATTCCTATATAGCTGGTGGTATTCTGCATTGCGCTGTATAGAGGACTACAACACCCAGCAATAGTACATTATACAGCGCAATGCAGAATACCACCAGCTATATAGGAATACAACAAATCCCAGCAATACATTATACACTGTATGTATAATGTATTGCTGGGATTTGTAGTCCTCTATAGCTGATGGTACATTGGTCTGTATAATATACAGCACAATGTACCATCAACTATAGAGGAATACAAATCCCACTATCCCAGCCATAGATTACAGAGCACCATGTGGGGAAAGTGAAGGCTTACCTGAGCAGTCTTCCAGCAACCTGTTTCTGAGATGGGGCCTGTCTATTGGCGGCTGTCATCCACCCACACCTGCTCCTCCTTACTTCTTCTCCCTGCGTCCCTGTGCCGACCGTGGATTTGGGCGGGCATTGAGCGTGAGGCAGGGAGAAGGTGTGGCGTGTGGAGCATGGATGCGGGCGGGTCTGAGGTGGGGGAAGAGGTGTGGCGCGCAGCGTGTGTGGAGCCGTGAACAGGGGCAACCAATCGGAAGCCGATTAATCGATGATTGAAATAGTTGACAACTTTTTCAATCATCGATTATAATCGATTATGTCGATTAGTTGTTGCAGCCCTACTGGTCACTGCAATAGAGGACATACACCAATGCAAAAAAACTTTTAAAACAATATCGAACAGCAGGGAGAGGATCTTTTCATGTTTTCAGGGCAACATTGAAAATACACAAATCATTTAAACAACATGCTTGGGGGACATCCTAATACTGTACCTGGTGTTAGTGAATTGTATGATTTGTATAATTATGTATGATTTGACTCAGCAATGGCATACACCAGTAATGCATATTTGGCTATGGAATTACTTATATTCTAGTACAATTAGTTTGGCTTACCCGAAGTGATCAAAAGCCTACACAACAACCCAGGTAAAATGGTGGCAAACTGTTTTGCAGCTGGTTTGCCTGGGGGACAAGAGCCACACTGGACCAGAGTTTCTATCATTAAATATTTAAACAGATTGTTCTCCCCCAATTTATCTTTAGTATCATATAGAACCTATGGAAACCTTGCATATCTCCCAGCTCTAGAATCCCCAGGATGTTTTACTTCTGGTATTATCAGGGCCTCACCTGCTCTTTCCTCTTTCAAACTATAGAGAGCCTCTAAACCTTTCAATATCTGTGGGGAAAACACCACCTTCCAGCTAGGAATGTATTTTGGTATTTTGAAGCAGAGACGATATTCACAAAGTGTGTAGACCATCTCCCTCCACGGGTGCCCTCACACCACTTGAATCTAAATGTCATGATGGCCCCATGGCCCAGAGTTTATCTCTCTCTTCTAAACTCTATACTTTCAATACCCACTTCCCCCTTCCACCCTTCGTATGCTACTAGCTGGTAACAAGAGTTTGGTGTCAATTTGGATGTGGGGGTATGGCAACAAATATGGTTGACCACTAAATGTTGTTGTGCATATGTTGGTACACTGACTTTAAACTTTGAATTTTTATCTAGATGTGATCTAGTCCCCATGTGCACTGCCACATATGTATCCAATTATCCCTCTAGTTCCACTGTAGCTGCTCAGACCCGGGCACTCACCTTTATATTTGGTGGAAATGTCAAGTTGACAGCATTTTTAACATTTGCAGTGCTTCTTCCTAAGCCATTCCCGTATGATTCAAAAGTAGCACTTCTGGACACAAAACTGGAAGCAATCACCTTACCTCAATTTAAGCTTTTGCTATATATTTTTATGCCTGTAAAACAGGTTATTATGAAGGCTTGGAGATCTCCCAGTCTCAACTTTTACAAAATAAAATGTTGCATCACTTGGTTTATGGTCAACGACAAAAGCACAGCACATCTGAATGATTCCATGGCGAATTTAATAGTACATGGTGAACTCCTTTTTGCCACTTAATTTTGACCACTGGCTCCTAAACTTATAAAGTTTAATTTACTATCCATTAAAATGTCGCCCCCCACCCTGGCTGCCTCTACTCCCATCTTCTCTTTTCCCTCATCTTCCCACTACTTCCTTATTTTCTCTTTCTTTTATGTTCAACATTATATTCCCTGTTACTTTATCCAAGGTACAAAAATGCCACTATTGTTTCATCCTGATTTGTTATCCTCCATACTTTAAACAGGTGTGCAACCCATTGGATACCTTTTCTGATTCCATTAAACTGTATCTGCCCTAAAGTCTTACTACGGTGGGACAACAATGGTATTGCACTCAATGCACTTCACTGTACTTTCATTAATGAGATTCTTGTAATTCTGTAATCTTTGAAATGTTTACACTGTACGGGCATTGTGCCAAACATGTTTGGTACGTTACTTCTTCTTTGTAACTTATATCTATGAATCTTGAAAACTTCAATAAACATTCATCAATGAAAAAAAGACCACAAGTTATGCTATGAAGCATTTTGCCACTGGTCAAAAGGTCTGGAATTAATGCTTTAAAAAAAAATGTTTTTATTATTTTCCTTGAGCTTTAAGATCTTGTGTGGCTGCTACTTTGACCGCTTATTTCAAGCCTATTACTTCTAGATATAGAATCAGTGGTTGCTTTTTTTTCTAAGTTAAAATTATTTAGTTAGGGCTGCTGCTGCTGCTATATTTAAGCCAAGCTAAATGTGAAATGTAAAAAATCAATTACACATGCAAAATATGTAAAGCCAGAATTCAATGTTACTGATGCTGTCCTTGAGAATCATACTGTTCCGTACCACTGCATACAGCTTAAATACATCTCCCAAGCATCTAATAGAAAGGCATAGTGTTTTTCTCATGTCTTCATCAAAGTCGCTGATAAGGAGGACCCTCTCCCCACTAAACGGTATATTTTAAAATATGTTTTCTATTGTGCATTGTTACATGTCCCCCCATGGCAGTGCCCTGCTCTCTGTGCCCTTTTTTTGACAATTACTTGCCTATTATCGTAAAAAAATTGTCAGAAGTGATTTTCAAGATTCACCCTCTCCTCCCATAGACTTTATTGGGGTCTGTATTAAAGTTCTCATTTTACAAGCTTTGCAGTGGGGTCAGTGAAGAGACCCAGGACAATTCCTTCAGTCCTAGAGATTACAAGTGCCAATGTTTAATATTGCAAGTAGGTCCACCATCTGGAAATCCTCCCTGAACAATGACACACAGATATCACTGGAGCACATACATTTAGATAAGAAGTGGTTGAAAGAGTGCAGCGGAGATCAACAGCAATGGAATGTAGACAGGCATGAATTTTTTTTTACAATAGTTTGTTTTCTAAAAGAAATAAAAATGCATGGCAACTGTATACTCCCAACTTCAGAACTGGATAGAAAGGGACATACTGGTTGACACATGGCTAATGGAGATGTAGCTAAACTGTGCTTAAAACAAAATTCAGACATCCTTTGAAAGAAGGCATTTAATACTCATCTTTCCTGCTGGCTATGTGTTAAATCTTTGCTATCTTGAAGAGCTACAGGCATCAATGGCATCCAGCAATTCTCGATCTGTCTACCTGGTTCCTTGTTGCAGACATCCCAACCTGCAAAACCCTATTTCAGGGAGCTTCCCGTCTCATTTCAGGGAGGTGCCCTTTCTGTTTTTTGGGGGTTTTTTTTACAGCGGCCGTCAGAATATAAAAGAAATAATAATGATTATATATATATATATATATATATATAAATATATATATACATACATACACACATACATACATATATACACACAGAGTAAAATAAAATCATATACCAATAATACAATAATATTATATATTTATTTATATATACAACAGATTTGTGAATTGATATTCAAGTATCTGTCAGTGTCAAGGTCACAATTTATTAGACAGCCCGAGACCTTTTTAAAAAAACACTGAGGAGTCCCTGATACACAGTTGACTAGGTGCTATGGGCAGCAAATGAAATAAATGTTCTCTATAACTAGACAACCAGGACATATAATTAATTCTATATTATCCACAAAGGGTTAACAGCACTCTCTCAACCCTGCAGCAGTGCCTGTACCTGCTCTCAATAGTAGTCTATGTCCGCCCTCTCTGTGCAGCAAGTAGCTTCTTCCTCCAGGAGGCAAACCTCACTCTGAGGCTACTCTAGAGATCAGATGACCTTCCTCCAGGAGGCAAGCCTCACTCTGAAACTTTACCCACTGTTATCTTATCGGAAAGGTTTACTCAGAGTAAACCTTTCAGGGAGAAAATGCCTCTCTCGCGGACATCAGGGAGATGCTGTCCAAAAGAGGGAGACTCCCTGAACATCAGGGAGACTTGAGATCCCTGTTGTTGGCCACTGTAGTTTCTCCGATCTGTGACATAACTACGGTGTACTGTACTGACAAAGCAACAGGATCACTTAAAAGGTTGCTAAATGGCAACAACACTATTCATAATTACATTGATGCTGTTTTCAACTTAATATTGTTCTGCTTTGAGAAAATAACAATTTACTGGAAAGTACAGTTAATGAAAATATGGAAATATTTCAATTTAGAATTCAGTACCTGATGAACACATTTCAAGTGCATAGGTTTATACGTCAATACTTGCTCAAACAGAGCTTCCTTTGTGTAGCTCTATAATGTTCACACCAGTTTAAATGGGCATTAGTTCACAATCTAATTTGCTAACATGCATACAGCTGCATTCATCCTACCATAAAAATAATACATTACTGCAATAACAATATGTCTTGTGCCAAAATCTAATCGATTCATTGCACTTTCCAGGATTAATTTTTTTCTTTAAATCCTCATTGTCACAGTAACTCCCTTTTACAGATAAATATTTTTCTTGTAAGGTGTTCCCATTTCCTAAACTCTACTACACAAAGATTGTATAATGCCATAAGCACATCACCATATCACAAAAACTACAAACGTTTCAGTGAAATAACATTACTTCTTATGGGGTCCTACTACCTGCCAGGAAATGTGGGGGGCTTTGAATTGTGTGCGTGTGTGTGTGTGTGTGTGTACCTAGCTTTCTTATACTAAGCATGTTGCACATGAGTAGGTATGAACAAGGTAAAAAGCTTAGTTCCCATAATGCAATGCAGGCTTTTACTATATTTCTATGTGTAAGTCAACATGAATGATGTTGTGAAGCAGATGGGTGCAGACACAAAGAGGCTTGATTACTATAGGAGTTAGGGATCTTTACTCAATAAATTGTAGCTGTGTTCAGATGAACATCCAATTATGTGCACAGGTAATACATAAACAGGAATTTACTTTTCACATGATTGGACAAATGAAGTCAATCTTTACTCAATTGATTCTCAAGTTGTTTAGTAAATTGACCCCAAAGTACAAGTGCTTGTGAGGTACTGGGGGGGGGAGTATTAGCTACTCTCTCATCACAAGGAAAGGATATAAAACACTATGGCAAAACCCCTTTTTTGGTGGTAGTTCTCTTTTGGATCACAGGAAATCCTCCTGTGACCTAAAACTCAGCAAATAGCAGGATATTGCCCACTATATGCTGACAGTGCAGAGCCGTTCTTCAGGCAGGAAAGATCCCAAATATATTGTCGAGATCCACCCCACTGCCTGATTGACAGCTGGCTCTGCCTCTCTGGAGCCAGCTGTAATAAATACCTGTAAGTGTTACGACAGCACATTACTTAGCATGCATTGGAATAAATGTTTCTGATGCTAGGTCATCTTTAATTAAATTACATCAACTGCTTATAGGAGAAGTCCATTTTACTTATTTTGAATTATTTAAAGAAGAACTCTGGGGGAAAAAAAACTTCATAACCCTTGCATTGAGGCTACCCCTAAATAAAAGGGTTTAGTGTGCTCGTTTGTGTCTAGATTTAAAAAAAAAGAAAGGTTTACTCACCCCAGCTTGCTCCTAGACCAGTCCCTTCCACCTCATATCCCCTCCACTGCAGTGCTCTAAGGATTCTTGAGCCATCATGTTCTATACAGTATATAGGGCATGAGGATGCCAAGTGACATACCATTGCTGCAGCGTAGGAGGAGACAGGCTGGAGGGAGTATAACTTTTTTTAACCTAGACACAAACAAGCACTTTACCCTTGCAGTGCGGGGGTAGCCCCACTGCAAGGGTTAAGAGTCGCGTCCAAACCCCCCAGAGTTCTTCTATAATTTCAGGCCATAATTTCAGGTAGAATGTGAAAGTTGTGTTTCTGATACTATACTTTGAAATAGATAAGAAAGCACAGCTAGAGTGTTTATTTCTAGGTTATCACATCATTCTAAACCATGATAGGATTAGTAAAAAAAGAAAAAGTTATTTGTAAAAGGGGTAATCCAAGAAGAGGGATTTTCCTTCAGGCAATAAAGGATGTGAACCTGCAGGCTATAGTGATAGAAACCCAACCCCTTTCCGTAGGGCCCTGTTCACACCAGGGCGTTTCGTTGCACTTTTTTTTCCACGCTGAAACGCATGCAAATCAAAATCCCATGTATTCCTATGGGGCCGTTCATGCAAACGCTCTGAATCGCACGTAAAAATACGCTGTTGTTTAAAATAGTCCATGAACTTCTTTTGTGGTGCTTATCATTTTGCTCCATAGACTTCAGTTGAACAATTGAAAACAAGCTGAAAAAGAGCCTTAAAATGCTCTTACACATGAACAGAAAACACCTGTAAAACGCGTTAAAACACGTATAAAAAACAGGTAAAAAGGCGCTTAAAAAAAGCGGAGAAAAAAGTGCTGAAACTCTGTCGCCCTGGTGTAAATGGGGCCTTATAGAACTACTGATGTATTAAAGGAGAACTATGAGGCGAGTGAAAATAACTCAGCCTCATAGTTGTAGCCGACCTGTGACAATGAAACTGTCACTGGTCGGCTCAATAGATCGGGAAGGGAGCAAACACATACCGTCGCTCACTCACTTCTTGATCTATCCATGCAGAGAGCCGTGACTGTCATTCACGGCTCACTGCAGGGATTCCCCCCTCCCCTGTCCGATCCTCCAGCGCTGACTGGCGGAACGGACGGGGGAGGTGGCGGGTACAGCTGGCTCTGTCTCTTGATAGGCAGAGCCAGCTGTCAATCCCGCAGCTGGGTGGATCTTGACAGTAAAGTCGGGATCCATCCCGGCTGCGGCATCTCAGTATACCGCGAGCTGTACGCTAGTACGCTAGTTTGTGTCCTCCCGTTACCCTCAGGAGAACTATGAGGAAAAGCCCTGACCCCATAGTTCTCCTTTAATAATAAATGCTAATCTTGCTGGTCCAGTGGGCACATTATAAAATGAATCTCTAGTAGGTCTAATGTGGGCACTACAATGCTTGGCATTGCTGGTCATAGAATGTTATTATAAATAAATAGCCCCTGATAATTTGTTATTCATGCAAAAGGCACTGCAGACGCATGGCTTCCAGCAGCAGATTCATTCAAGGATATTCAGGACTACATAAAGGATCTGAAAAATAAAAGGCCAACAGAAATCTGTATGTTCTGGTGTTTCTGCTGTTTATTTCACTTAAGAACCCCTAGGGCATGTTCATGGAGAATTAACTAGTATGCAGTAATAGAAACATTTTTCTCATATTATTTACTATGTCAAAACATTGCAGATAAAACAGATGAAGTGTAAGATGTTGCACTTCATTAAACAACATAATCCCTTTCTTTTCTAATAAAAGGCTATATTTATGACATTCATATCAGGCCTCTTAATGTATATACAGTAGTAAAAAAGCAGCCCCTGACAGTAATACCTGAGAACCAAACATTCATTTAACAATGTTCATTTGTCATATACTGTATGTTGGTGGTTCTTTACCATACTGTAGCATTATGTAAAGGATTATACAAATGGAACATACTGTATGTTAATCATTTTTCTAAGTAATCCAAGCATGGCGGCTGGGAAGGGGAATGGTGGTGATGATGAGAGATGAGCAAATCGGCCTGGGTTTGGTTCCCGAGCAGTTTCTCACATTTTATTAGAAGCTTGCAAACCTTATTGAAATCTATATTCAGATCTGGCTATAGAGCGAATAAGCAAGCTATTCTCAATAAAAGGCACGAGAAGCTGGGCACTGCCATAGGTGTCATGAAGCCATGATAAAAAATTGAATATACAAAATGACTGCTGTGAGCCAAACCTTTTATAACAAAAAGGGGGCCGGGTTAACCATTCCTTTAAATTATTGGCTGTTGTGATTCAACTGGCAGACCTAAGGAACAAAGGGCCCTGGTGCAAGATTTTTTTTAGCCCCCCCACCCCCCAAAAAACCCCCACAAACACTCAAGGTAAAACACACATTTTCATTTTACCAGGTAAATGTTGGTATCTTTCAATGATTACCAATGGCAACTCTTTGTAAGAGAAGAGGTAATGTTTACTTCTCTGGTGGCTCATGTCTGTTACCTTCTATTCGTACCAGTTTTGCAGCCTCTGTAAGACTTTTCAGCATCTGACATTTCTGGGAGTGTTGGATGCCTGTTCCC
>NW_017308800.1:45226-97353 GCF_000935625.1 Nanorana parkeri | reverse complement strand
TCCTTCCTTTATTCTTTACAGGATACAGGACCCAGCAGTGGCTGCAGCACTAGTGCTAAAGGGTATGAATCTGCTATCAGCAGGGCAAGGCCTACTGTTGCTGTAGAGGGAGCAGCCTCCTGCACTGAAAGTGTGGGTAGGAAGACTCACCACTTTCAGTTATGAGACTACCGGATGGACTGTAGGCCTCTAAGCAATATTAGCAACAGTAATATGAGGGTCCTGTCCTGCCATTGAGATAGGATAGTAGGGTAGTAGGATGGGAAACCTCACTGTCTTTCTACACAGAAGGATTCAAGCCATTGACATAATTATAAATATTAAACATGTATATTCCCTTTAAAGGATTTCCACTAGACATGTAACCCCGTAAAAAATATTTTTATTTTCGGATCTTTAACAAACTGTACAGCGCTAAAAACCTCTCAATAGGAGTTACATAAAAGTAACCACATAAGTAAAAAACAGTGCAAAATGGTGAAATGAATTTGTATATACAGGATTTATATAAACATCATGATATAAATATCAAAAATCAAACATCAAAATTTAAATAATCAATCAGAAGACAGTCCAATTCCAAACAGTGAAGATCAGAAAATGTTTCCAAGTGAAGAAAAGAAAGCTCTCTCCAAATCCAATACAGTGTGAAAACACTAAACTTGTGTTTAAAATAATTCCGTGTTCCAGTATGTGTAGTGGTCTCCTCGCGCCAAATCACCCCCGATGAATATGCACTCACCCCAAATGTTGACTGTTAACTGACAGCCAGCTTGCGCTTTAGTATCAAACAACCCTCAGCGTCCTCCTTCTTTGTGCTCCCTTCATTTATAAGCGCTTATCTGAGATAGTCCAGTCATGATAAAGATAAATAGAAACCCTCATTGTGCAGCGTTCACAAAGTTTAGTTAGAAAAATTGCATAAAACACTCACATTTAGGAATAAAACAGCCAGCCGGTAGCAACAAATAGTTCTGTCTTCTATGTTCCACGTGTAGCGTCAGAAAGACCCACCCCTAAATTATTATTATTTTCAGATCTATTTGGATTTTTATTTCTTTAATTTATTGGATTTCATATCCGAAATTCGATTTGGTTTGTTATTCGGATTTCATATCTGTCCGAATTTTCTGATCTATCTTTTGCCTCTACCTAACTTGTCTATCCTTTGACAAAGACCTCCTGGGAGAATTGCACATTCCTTTTATCAATGTTTTCTGACTGATGGTCTTAGCTGCCTGTGAGCTGACAGCTAATCACTAAACATTATAAAGGATATGTGTTTCCACATTTATACATCTAAAAACACCCATGTCATCTTAGGTGCAGTTAGTAAATTAGTTAGACACATTTAGCCAGACCTATCTGGTAATCATGAAGATGTTTCACCATTCATACAAGTAAACTTAGGAAGCCACTTGAATCAGTGGTGGATCATCTTCAACATTACCCAACCAGTTGAATGTGACTAACTACAAATATATGAGCCCGCAGGCCAAGTAACCAATTGAAGTGATGATGGCTTCACATATAAAGGTTGAGCTATAATGACGTATATATCGCTCCCAACCCAAGTGACATGTCTCAGAGTCCCTAGCAGCAGCAGAGAGATGTTAATAATGTAAAAATGTCAGTAATTGTAAATAAATCTATGATTAAATGACTAGTCTAGTTTGGTAGATACTGTTATTCAAGACATTCACAGAGCTGATTTAATTAAAGAATTATAGTAAAAAGGAAAAATAAACGTATTGCTCATAGCAACCAAGAATATTTCACTTGCCATTGTTGTTTTCAGTACTGGATGGATGGAAAAGGTTAAATGGAAACTTATGGTCAACCACCTAATGTTTTCTCTAATTTAGCACTATTGATTTTTCATTGGTACTTGTGTAGGAAATAAACCTTTTGCACATTCCTATAAACAGCTGTGAGAAAAGGTTTTTGTGCCCTGTGAAAATATCTAGATTTCTGTATAAAGGATTCCTAAAACGGGATCTGATCTTCACTGAGCAAATCTTTTTGGTATATATGCTCATGGAGTTATGTTCGGAGAAAGTAAAACAATGAGTAACACAGTTAAAAAATCTGTGGGGAGAATATATATTTTTGTGAAGAGGTGCATTATGGTCAAAACACAAAAAAATATATGTTTAGTAAAGATATATTAACATAAAATGTTTTGTGGGTTGTTTGTTAAGGTTATACCTTTCTAGAGACAAATATGGCAGTATGTAATTGCTGACCTCCTTAAAATGCTAGCTGCCTGGTTGTACAGTTGACCCACTAGTAGATTCTGTTAGATCGTCATACATTTGGCCCCATCTTTTTGTGCTTAGAACCTTTGTTCTTTTGTTCTTTTAGTAACTTTTACAAACCAAAATTAAGGGGACAGAAGTTCTAAGCACAAAAAGATGGGGCCAAATGTATGACGATTTTACAGAATCTACTAGTGGGTCAACTTTACAACCAGGCAGCTAGCATTTTAAGGAGGTCAGCAATAACATACTGCCATATTACTGCTCTTTGATGTTCCCTAATTCGATGGTTGAGCCCTGCCAATGGCCATTTCTCTTGTCCAATGGGACTGCCTTAGTGAGCAGTAAGGGCAGTCTGACTTGACAGGGGATGGCAGTCTGTGGAACTTTAGGTCAGGCTCCAGTGACAAATTAAAAATACATCAGTTTCCCAAAATATTTCAAATTATATTGCTTCAATTAAAAGAACATTTATATAAAGCCCATTCTTTATCACCACTGATTACATTACTGCTTACATCATCTTCACTATCTCTCCTCATGATACTGTTGACCCCATTTTCAAGTTGGTACATATCTAGGATGTTTATTGGATTGTGTATATGGAATACAATGACAAATTCTTAAGCAAACAAATTATTGGATTATCATTTTTGACCATTTTAACCATCTGCTAAAATGCTTATTCCATTTGTAATGAATTGTCTACTATATTTAGACTTTACCAAGTGCTTTTTCTGGAAACGATATCTCTCTATATATTACTATTTCTTTTTTTGTTATGTTAGAATGCTTTTATGATGAGCCATTTAAATACCTCTTCAATACCATTGATGTTTTATTTAAGTACCAATATTATTTTTGTACAAGCAAGTTTAACCATTAAGATTATGGTGAGAAGGGACTAAAGGAATTTAAAAATATTTCAACCAACTCAGTGCATAGCAGAGACAGTGCATAGCAGAGACTTTTCAGAACAGAAAGTATTCATATGTCTCATGCCATAACATATCCCAAAGATAAAAGGATTGCTTGTCAAGTTTGGAAAGTGGGAAGAGCTGTGCAAATCATTCCTTTATGCCCTAATGGCCAAATGAAAACCCAGAACTGCTGGTGTATAATGGGAATATTGTAGAACCATTTATTCCAAACTGCATAAATATGTTTCAGGCTTATTGCCCATCAGTGCAGTGCACTAATTTTGTTCTTTTTGAAGTTGCAAGTTTCCTTCATACCTTCTTTGTGTATTTTAGTTTTGTTTATATTCAACAAGCATACCCACATGAAACATGTTTTTGTTCTTTACAACATATCCCCTGTATTTAGTACTCTCAACTGCAGACATGTACAATTTTGAAAAATTAGCTTAAGTGTAAGGGTGGGAAGTCTGGGGATGTCCCGATACCACTTTTTCAAGACCAAGTACAAGTACTTCCCCTCATGTTCTTGCCGATACCAATTACCAATACTTTTTCTTAAAGGGACAGGTGACTTTAAATGATCCATAGTACAACTACATGTTATGTACTATGGATCATGATTTAACCTATTCATGTTAGCAGGGAGAATTGTAAATCTATTGCTGTAGTGTAGTGGAGGTGTGTGCTGTATAAATGTACTACATATACAGTACACACGTCCAGTACACTATAACAATAGATTTACAACTGGCCCTGTCCCAGCTTCCCTCACTCACAGTTTTACTCCGATTCCTGTTGCCTCACGCGGTGCCTCTTGTAGTCGGCGCTGGGCAGGATCGCTGCATCGCGTCTCGGTGCTCAGTTTGTGGGAGGCGCTCACAATTCTGCCCTGCTAACATGAATAGGTTAAATCATGATCCATAGTACATATACAGTACACACGTCCAGTACACTGCAGTATGAGAGTTACAATTATCCCCTTCTAACATGAATAGGTTAAATAATGATCCATAGTACATAATAATACATAACATGTAGTTGTACTACGGATCATTTAACCCATTCATGTTAGCAGGGGATAATTGTAAATCTATTGCTGCAGCGTGTTGGGAATATGTACTGTATATGTACTACATATAGAGTACACTGCAGCAATAGAGTTTTTCAATTCTCCCTGCTAACATGAATAGGTTAAATCATGATCCATAGTACAACTACATGTTATGTACTATGGATCAGGATTTAACCTATTACTCTATATGAAGTACATGTACAGTGCACATTACAAATACAATGCACCTCCCATTTCAGCACAGGCCCTCACTTACTGTTACCTGTTCAATGGAGGTGCCTCACGAGGTGCCGAATTCTTTTCCTCACAAGTAAGGACGTCGTCCGCGCTGAGCAGAGGAGCGTTGCGTCACTGCTGTGGGTGGCGCTCCAGGAGGGGTCCTCTGGGCAGTCGCCAGCCACCTACATTAGGACCCCACCTGGAGCGCTGCCCACAGCAGTCACGCAACGCTCCTCAGCTCAGCGCGGGGCGACGCCCTCACATGTGAGGAAAAGCATTCGGCACCCCGTGAGGTGCCACGGAAGCTACAGAAAAAAACCCACAAGTACTTGTCAAAATGCCCTCTATTGGTCCCGATACCAATGCTAGCTTCGGTATCGGGACATCCCTAGTGAAGTCCATTTCTTTTAGTTGATTTTGCACATATATTTAGTATCTGTTAGGTCTCGTGAAACCAATCAAGTCTAAAATAATGTTGTATGCCCACTTAACACAATACATTTATAAATCATACAGATTATACTTTTATAATTTAAGTATTTGCAGTACTAGATTTCATCAAAAGATGGCACTGCAAGTGAACACTGAAATTGCAGGTTCTTGTCTTTATAGAAATGGGCAGCTGCCAAAGAACAAATATAATTCTCAGCATGTCAAGCTTCCTTTCACATAATTTCTTGAAGAACAAACATTTATTTTACATTGCAGGGCTGTCTATAATTTTGTCTGTAAGACTTTAGCTAAAAACCCTAATTTTCCTGCTATTATATTAATCCACATTTGTTTCAAGCTGCTCAGTTGGTGAAAGCAACTTGCCCCCTACTGTTTGCAACATCTTTATCCCTCTTATAAGCAGTGTTTGTGGAAAAGACGACTCTCAACGGATCTATCATCATTTACATTTTTATATTATGCACATAAGATCAATTAAAAGCGTGTGTGAGCAGATTAACCTATTTTGGAATCTAAATAGAAGAAGTAATTTCTCATTCAGTAGAACATCCATTCATTGTGTTCTATTCTTTTTCCAGAGCTTCATTCATTTAGTAACCTCATCATTTGCTAATGACCCAATATCCATCTAAATGTCACTTCTCTCCAGCACCGTGTTTCGGTATTAGACAACTACAGATCTCAATTAGATAAGTTTAGATGTTTAGGTTAGCTAATTAAAAACAGCATTTTTATATTCCAGGCAGTTCCACCGGCAAATGCAATATAGACACGTTTTATGAATACCGCTTATTTTAATCTGCTTATTTTTGTATTACCAGCATAATATAAATATAATTTTACTTATGGTGAGGTAGATATGCTCACTGCAATGCTGGCATAACTCTCTTCTTTATGTCCACATTACTAAATTGAGAATGTGTGTTGCTGAAGTCCTGAATATTCTCTAAAAACTATTAAAGCAGAACTCCGGGCACAAATTCTATTAACTCATGCAATGGGGCTACGCACGCACAGTAAGGTTAACTTCTCGATTTTGTCTAGGTCAAAGAGTTTCCCTAAAGTAGAGGTCCGAATCGCGGGTCCAGACAGAACGATCACTCAGTCCGTGTCTGTACCGCGGTTCACCATTTAGGCCCCATTCACACTGAGCGATTTATCGAGCGATTTTTGCAGTGATATCACTCATATTTCCATGCGATATCGCTCTATGTAGCTTCTCCAATCCATTTCAATGGAGCTGTTCACATCTCGTCGCTCAATATCGCTCAATATCGCTTGTAGCTCCTACATGGCCCTTACAGCCCAATAGGAAAAAGTTGCGCGACACGTCGCTCAATATCGCTTGTAGCTCCTACATGGCCCTTACAGCCCAATAGGAAAAAGTTGCGCAATGTCACATAAACAGAATATATCGTGTAGAAATGTGTACTAGAAAAGATGGGCCCTTTGCTTGAATGCCAAATGTGTAATGGAATATTATACTTCCCGGACTACTGCTTCCCGCTGAATAAAAAATTGTAGAGGAGCAATGCTGATGTGCAAAGCACAGTAACCTATAGAGTCCAGAATGATACAATCCAGACAAATGATGCCTTAGGATGCATACAGGGAATATAGACTGCCTGATTAGTATTTTATTCAGAGACTGGTGTAATAGAAAAGCCAAGCACACTCTTCAGTAATCTGGAATTTTATTTGTACTATTTTACCTAAATGTAGTTGGTATATGATCTAGACAGAATATGCAGTCAAGCTGGTCATACACATTACAGTCTGCCTGTAAAAATCTAGTAAGTTTATGTTAAATGGTTTAACAAAAAAGAAAATATTTTGCACAGAACATTAGTAGATTATTCTATCAGATGTCATCCTGGAGGGTTGGGTTATCTTTTCCTTACTTTATGGCTTATTCATGAAGATAGCGTAAAGCAGGAACCAATTAAACTTTTTATTTTACTATTTAACTTATTACACTTACAGTCTACAGTGGTATAACGTTTGATTGGAAAATCTACGTCATCTTAATTACAAGGTTTGGATGATGTCACAGAGCCTGGATGTCTATTTATAGTCTTGCACTTCCTACTAGACTCACTGCCATACCAGGATAGCTGGAAAAAAGGAGCTTCCTAATCTTCTTGAATAGTGATTGGTATACAGTTGATCAACAGTCATACATACAGCATGGCCTTGCAAACGCCATTAAGCTGATTTACTGAAGGAGTTGAGAATTTAACACAATAAATTGTCTGGATATTAATTTTGATTATCCAAATATGTGCAGGTTAATATTATTTAGTAAGCATAAAAGACACAACTGCAATGAACAACATGTGTGCAGTGCATAATCTATATATGAACTAATCAGAATCCCACTGCTCTGTTATACCTGAACATAATACCTGAACATAAAACAAATGGCATAACATTATATACCAAGGTCATAGTGGCCAGCAAACCATGCTTTTAGAATAGTTCTAATTGCTTGCTTAAAACTTGGCTCTGTTACATTCGCAATTCTGAGCCAAAAAAGTTCAAACAAATTTACAGGCTTTTGAAATCCAGACATTCACATCTTAGATTAGTAATGCTATTTGAATGCACTTTAACACAAATGCAAAGTCCTAAATCAGTTATTAGTGTAATTTAGCTTTGTATAGAAATAATGATTTAACCTTCTGTGTAGGTTTTCATTTATTCAGGTCATGGTATAGCTAGTAGTTAGCTACACTTAACTAAACTTGTTCTGTAATGTTGAAATTAGTTCACCACTCATCCAAGTGGCTCCCACTTTTAGTTGACACATAAACTTGGTGGATAAGAACATAAGAACCAATTCACGTGAGAAGATGCACAGAATAACAAATTACTTTTTTGGACTGTATGTTACATGTAAAAGGAGAGTTACTTGGATACGGAAGCCTACAGGAGACCTGCCCACACAGACCAGTATCTGCTTTGTGACTCCCACCACCCACTGAAACAAAAACTGAGGATTATAAAAACCCTACAAAAACAGACTGAGATGGTAACAAAAAACACAAAGTCTAAACGCAAAGAACGCAAGCATATCATACGCACTTTAAAAATGTATGGTTACCCAGACTAGGTTGTGTTAACAACAACTCCATGGTCAAGAAACACAGGACCAGCCTGCAAAGCCAAGAAACAGAAGACACTAGGAAATGTAGTCATCCCATATGTGAGGAAAAACTCATACGAATTTACAAAAATAGCATCTCTGTATTTTTCCAGCCCAGCAACACATTCATAAAGAAGCATGTACAGTACATCCTAACAACCCAGCACCCAAACACAAGCAAAGTAACCTGGTATTTGCAGTCCAGTGTGGCGAAGAATGCAAAGCCCTGTACATTTGGGAGACAAAACAACCACTCAAAAAAAACACGTTGTCCAACATAGTAGAGTAAACTGGGCAGATCAAGACTCTTTCTAAGCCTTAAAATATGCTTTTGAGTTCTTTTGAGAACAGTGAGGTGCACATTTTGGACAGAGAGGACAACTGTTTGGCAAGCGAGGTGGAAAAGGCCATCTACATCAAACAGGAACAACAATGGTAAACAGGGGTAGAGGGCCTTCAAAACACCATCTGTCAGCCACATATACTGCCATTATAACATGTTTAACATAGATAGTTGACAACAATTCATACTTTTAGCCATGTACATGCACTACTAATACCCATTAACACATGTTCAAGATTTAATGGCACCAGGATGATTGGACTATATTGCAAGATGAGGTCGTTTCACAAACTTTTACACTGCCATCAGTTTTTGCCTTCACACTTGGTTATGGCAGCACAGTTATTAGGTAATGTCACCAAGTTACCCATGTGGCTTTAAATGGATTAGATATTCCCCTAATCTTTACTAAAACAAAACAAGCCACTTGGTGAAACACCTTCAGCATTAAAAAACAAGTCCAGTTAAATATTATTAACTAATATATCTAATGAATAAATCTAAATAATAATATCAATAATATTTTACAAGTTCATTGAGGTGATCTAGAGAACAGTTTAAATACTATTAAAGCCAATGTCAAAGAGATCTTCCAAAAGCAGGGAAAGAGAATTGAAGAAAGATGCTACTAATGTTACTGGAGAAACTAAAAAATGGGCTTCAGATTATTAAATAAAATATAAATATATGATTTTATGTTCTTTTGTATGTTAAAACAAGGCTAGTCTAGTGTGAATTATATCCTGTAAAATGCAAAAGGCAAAAGTACCTGAAAAATGAGAAACTCTGGTGCAGACTTGTCACTCACATGCAGCAGCAGGCAGCATTTTTAATCTTCTTCTGAAAACTTTGCTTGGGTGATGCATGAAACCCCCAATGAGCACTGCAGGCTACTGATCCACCACAGCCTCTCAAAAGGCATTGGCAGTATAGTTTAATAATTTGGATGGGAATGGCAACATTCAACAGTCAATATCTGCTTCTGTTGTGTACAGTACACATACTAAAATATGCGCACCACTGACTAATCTTGGCAATAAGCAGACTTAAATCTTAAAAGATATTACAAAATGGAAACATGGTGAAAAGTGCTGAGTTGTCTGTCTGTAGGAGTTTATTGAAAGACATTGGATCTGCACGTACTGTGCTTATTTCTGAGTTCCTGGAACAATGTTTTACTGTAAAATCTATGCCTTCAGTTCAGCATTAAAGGTTGGCTGGTACTCAGCAACACTTATCCAATACTTTCTCGGTGAAATTTGTATGGATGGCTTATAGCAGAAAAGGCCATACAGTAAAGTTTTTAGGGCATCAAACATAGACCTCCAGTTTCTCTGCAGGATCATGAATTATAGTTCATCCCATTTTGATTTTTTTTTAGGGTTCAGTACAACTCTACAGTAACACCAGGCAGATGTGCCAACTGCAATGTCCACAAATATGGTCAATGTAGCACTGTAGCAGGTTTTAATGTAATTCTCTATTCCAGCTTAAAAAATATAGATGGATAGGAAAATAAAAATAATTAAAACAATTCAATTTGTTCAAGTGCAAGAAATGGATAATGTCACCGAAAGCTTTATTTAATAAGGGGCTATCCTTCCTAAATGCACTAACCCATATCAACTAATCAGCATTCACTCTGTATAAGTCAGAACTAATATATGATGAATTTTGATTGGCTGTCATAGAATACTGCACCTCAAATTATGAAATTGTCAATGAAAACTGTCAATAATGTGGGGTCTATATTACCACTATAGTTTAATTATCTTTTATATATAACCAGGTTATTTTTTTCAAAAAATGAAGCAGCTTTTATGTGATCAGCCACTACATGCAACCACTGGATCTACTGGATCTTTGTTATTCCCATTACTAAGACCTATTTTTTTTCCTAGAGTTGATCTCCTAATTTGGACACCATAAACTAAACAAAGACCAAATGCCATGAATAAGATCAAATTTCATCCCATGCCGGATGTGAATTGTAACATAATTTTTTGTTGTTCGGTCTCTTTATATCTGCTTTTTTACTTATCTTTGCCTATACCACAAGATCCCACTTTTCTATATTGGTGTGCCTGGGCTGCAACTGTTTTTTTTTATATCCCCAAACTGCATTCTAATTTTGCAGTTTTTGGGCCCTATTATCCTGTCAGGCATAGGTGACAGGAGCTTCTTGAACTATTCTGCACAGTTTTCCATCATTTGCATCTCTGTTATACACACTTCTTGGAATCTGGTCTAGATTTCAATAGACTTCAACAGGGCTTCCATTTCAGAAATGTTTAATTTTGGAGGCTCACAGATGTTAAAAATGTTTGACCAAACCACAACTGATCAAACTTTTCAGAAGTTCTTCCATCTCTCTTTTGCTACTTGTATAGTTTTAAAACTGCCAACATAATGCTTGCATAATTATACCTCCACTGAATTCTGATTATGATGTAAGATTAATCATATTCTATATTGACAGCACATAAACAAAAGTCAGAAAGAATTTCAGTGACATTAAGGATTGCAAAATAGTATATTGTAAAGCTATAACTCGTGTCAGCTTTGACATTGCTGTAAGATGACTTTTTGCCCTCATGGCTTGAAAGAGCAAGCTAATGATGTCACAGATCCCGGAGTTGGTATGGTGTTAAAAGCCTCCACAAGACAAAAACAAGAGTCAGGTTGCAGTGACAGCCTATGTGTGAATCCTGACATAAACAATCATTTATGGTGTGCACTAACAGGATATCCTTCTGTTGGCCTTGTAAACTGAGAGTTGAAAAAGTCCTTTTATTAGGTTAATCCTTTTTATTCACTATATGGTTTTTTTGTCGAATAAATACAAACAAAACAGAGTGACAAAAGATAAAGAGCTATCTCAGACCCACTTCACCCAAAGTATTAGACATTAATTGCAAAAATATATATACATATAAGTTGCAAAGAGAGAATACAAGTAGATTTATAATAGTACAATTGGATAATCACATGCAAATGTTCTGTAATATGATATACATTATGCATAAATTTAAAAGGCTGGGATGAAGATGATGAGAGTCGAAAAGAGAAAAAAGAACATTAAATTAGACACAGTTTCCCCCCAGATAGCCATTGCTCTAAGGATTTTGTATATTAGGAGGGAGAGAGTCTTGATGCTGCAAAGATACAACATTGGTATATATGATATATTATGTTCAAATAACTTTATTTTTACCCAGAACTCTGTTTAAACTGACTTCTGACAACCTGTTTTAACAATAATATCATAACACTCACACATCCAAGCTTTGACACTGCTGTCCTGACCTTTAGATCTCAATAGAAGAGGTACTTGTCAAACAGAGTAAAGTCTTATGTAAATATAGGTGTATTGGAAGGGGTTGTTTAGTTTAGGACTGAAAATGGTCCTAGCATCAGACATAATATTTTATGATAAGGGAATGCAGGTTATTCTTTGTGTAACTATAGCACTTACTTAATACGACTTACACATATTACAGTTTTCCCCTTGACAGTGTCTGCATCTGGTTTTTTTTTTTTATCAGTTTTATGGCACCATCCTTGTTTGGGCACTATCCATGGTCAACATCTACTTCCTAGACTGACAATCTATTTTAGAAAAGACACAATCCTGTAAATGTCAGTGCCTGTGTAGTTTTTGGTTGTGTTCACAAACATCTGACAGAGATTAGCTCCTGTTGCAGCCTCTCCCCTTGCTTGCTAAAAAGTCACAATGTTTTAGGAGGCTAAGAAATGGCTTATTTCAGCCTGCTGCCAGACCCTCATGTTTCATATATATTCCATCCATTTACTACCCCGCTGCACTGAAGGAGCCCTGTGCAAACCCTAAATCACTCTGATTTAAGCTTACCCAGGACCAATTACACTCTGATAGCTTTTCTGTTGGTGATGGTGACTGGTGATTAGCCATTGAGGCACCCAGCACTGCATATTTGGAGCAAGGAGTGTGAGTCACCTGCTTCTCATATCTGGAAGTACTGAGTTTCTCTTTACTACAGAGTGCTGGCACGCAAATGAATGGAAGGTAGATGCATGAAAAAATGCATGGGCTCCCCTTGAATGGTGTTTTATCTACAGTATATCCCAATGGAGTATAATAAGGAACCCGCTGAAAATGTAACCCTAAATTGAATTATCATTCAAATTGTAGAGTTACCATTTACAATACCTTTCCCTATGTTTAATTTTCAGTTATTGTCTGAAAGCAGCACTCCAATCTGCAGAAATCCAATATTTTCTATTCCCTTCCCCCATGTGTGCTGTGCAGCTTTCTTTCCTTTTTTTTAAATTTATATGAGATTTTTCTAGCTTAAAAATTTAGAGGAAAAAGAGGTTGAATGACCATCCCCGGTCTTTTCATCTTGCTTTGCACTGACCTTTGGGAGTAATGCCCATTCAACAGTGATTGGCATGCTCTAAACCAGGGGTCTCAAACTCAATTTAGTCGGGATGAGGCACATCATCGTTCCCTGGTTATCTAGTGGTGATTAGTAAGGTCTAGTGCAGACCTTACTCATGATCCATCATTCGGCCAGAACTCAGAATTGATAGAGCTCCGGCCGGAGCTGACAGGAGCAGCTCTGCGGTCTGCATCCGACAGAGATGCAGACCGTGTAGCTGCTCCGGCAATTCGGGCATGCGGTCCGTGACCGTGTGCCCAACTTGTCAGCTGGCTGCGGGCCACATAGTACCAGATTGCGGGCCGCAGTTGGCCCACGGGCTTGTACTTTGAGACCCATGCTGCCCTGCTGTAAACTAAAACACACAACTTTACCTAAATGTGAACAGGGAGCTGTGCCACTATCTTGGTAGACCCCAGCACTACAGTCACATCTTCACTTCCTTCTTCTCCTGTTAGAAAGATATACTGTAAACTTTAATTTGTTTTACTTCCAAAGCTTAATGGGGATGTGGCTTAGGCAATGAGGCCTACAATAAATACTACATATGCTGTCTGTTGCGTATTAATTCAGTGTTAATCAGAAAAATAGCCTCTATCTTTTACATGCAGCTTGTAATAATACGTTTTTTTTTAAAAACGTTTAACTATAAATAAGAACTCTGGGAAAAACTTTCTAAACCCTTGCAGTGGGGCTATCCCCACACTGCAAGGGCTATGTGCTCGTTTTTGTCTGGGTGCTAAAATAAAAAAGCTATACTCATCCGATTTAGACCGGTGCCTTCTGCCTCGCTTCCCCTCCGTTGCAGCCATCTAAGGTCCCATGAGTCATCATGTCCAATACACTGTGTATTGGATGTGAGGATGCTGAAGAACATACCATTGCTGGAGCGTAGAAGGAGATGGGCTGGAGGGAGCGATGTAACAGCCAGCAGGATCCATGGTTCACGTGAGTATAGCTTTGTTATTTTAGCACCTAGACAAAACAATCATTTAACCTTGCAGTGTGGTGGTAGCTCCATTGCAAGGGTTAAGAAAAGTTTTTCCTGGAGTTTTTCTTCAAGAAATCCTTCCCATGTTGCGTTGCAAGGCCTGTGACACCCCCTTGCCCCCCCCTCCTCCCCCAGCAACCATCTAAGGACTGGCATGCTGCAGTAAATTAAAGGGTTTAGTAGCCTCACATGTAGTGCCCTGTAGCGAAAAGTAGGGATGATAGCAATGTGATTTGATAGCAACAGTCCTGCCGGGGATTAAATTATAGTAATATAGATCTCTAAGCAAACAGCGACAATGACCAAATTGATATACAGGCAAAAATGCCAATCACTGCAATGTGCAGGCAACAAAAGGACAATTGTTACAATATGCGTGCAACAAACAGGCAATCATGACAATATGTGGGCAACAAACAGGGAATTGTGACAGAATGGGGGGGAAACAATTTGGCAAGCTATAAGGTTCATGTATGACACGCCTTTTATGACACCTGCTGACACATTTTATAACGTACTATAAGTTTTTACACAAATATTTATTATATATACACTGTTTCACAATTGCTTGACACGGAGGTGACACCATATGATCCCTACCGTTATCTAATTTCCTGAAGGGCATTTAGCGCTGTACACTTCATTACACCAATTTGGCAATTGTGACAATACCTGGCAACAAACAGACAATCATTATAATACACGGGCAACAAATGGACAAGATTCAAACGCCAAATAGTTACATAGTTACATAGTTAGTCAGGTTGAAAAAAGACACGTGTCCATTAAGTTCAACCTATAGAGATATGAAAGAAAAAAAAGCCTAAACCAAATGCTGTGCCCACAATACTGTTGATCCAGAGGAAGGCAGAAAAACCCTATAAAGCATGGTTCAATTTGCTCCAACAGGGGGGAAAAAAATCTTCCTGCTCCCATAAGGCAATCGGATATTCCCTGGATTAACAATATCTGATGCTTAAAATACCTATAAGAACTCAATATCCAGTAATATTCTGTGCATTTAGGAATACATCCAGATTTTTTTTTTAAACAATTAACTGAGCTAGCTAGAACTAGCTCCTGGGGCAAATGGGCAATCATGATAACACACCGGCAATTAGGACAATACACAGGCACTTTGGACACTGTGACCAGCTCGCTAAACAAAAAAGGCAACATATGCATGGGTATTTTATTACTGTAAACCTGTTCAGAGGCATCAGTATATGAAATCTGGATGTATTCATTAAAAAAAGTGCAGGAACATTTTTTTTCATTTACAACATTTCCAATAGAATATGTTTTATAGGAAAACATTTAAACTTGAAGACTCTGCTTGTGTTTGGTAAATGGCCAATTTGTGTCCATCACATTTCTATCTAGCTGTATTTCTCTAATGCTATATGAGCACTTTCATATGTTCATTTATTTGAATTCCCATGTGTTGTTTCTTAAAATACATTTCATTACTTTGAAAATTGACAGATGACTTTTGTGCTTTTTATTATTATTTTTCTGATCTTAACATGTCAAATAGTTGTTTTTTAAATGCTGGCACAAGGTAGATACATGCAGAATTCTTTTTTAAAATATTAGTCTGGTAGGGAATAATGATGTAACAATATCAGACTTCAAATTGAGCAATATTATGTGACACAGATTCTCATGTTGGCATGGATAATGGGAAAAAACACTTCCATCGTTAATGAGTCACATGCCTTCGGATGCCCTCCATGTAACTAAATGTCTCTCTCGCCTGAATGATTTGCAGCAAAATATGGAATAATTGTAGTGTCTATTTACTATATCACACTAGTTCCCTACCATGTCATCAGTATACTGTCTTTATGTATTTCGAAGATAACGGTGATAAAGCCATCACTGATTTACCAGTGACAAAAATGGCAAAACTCATGTAACTGAACTGCAAACACAGAAAACTGCATGTTAATAGGAACTTGTCAGGAAATAACCATAGAGATTTGTTTGCTGTCTTTTACTTCTGAGAATGCTAGTCATTCGGCATGATGTAAGACTTTGAGTAACTGACCTAGAACAAGTATGCAGAAGGACTTCTGACATTACACTGATTTTTCTTACATGTATATTTGTTCAAGGAAGCCAGTGATTTGGCAAAAATCAGGTAAGTAACTTTTCCAATGAAGGAAGCCAGCAGTTGTAGCCTCTATATTTCTGTTTATTTTATAGGACAGGTGTACTTTAGTAAAAGCACACTAGCCCACCCTTTCTTGTTATCCAGACCTTAATTATACTATGGCTTACCCAAGCTGCAGGCCGCAGAAGAACAGCCATGGTCTGCTCCTAGCCTTGGCTTTGTTTTCATCCTGCAGGCCAAATTCCTCCTCCACAACACCAGCGCCTATAGTGCCTCCCTAGTGGAGGGTTATTAAGCCAGTTCCCATGCCAGTGCCTATTGTACAGGTTTTAGTGTGATGGTGGGTCTGAAACCACATCAACCATCCATTCAGTTTCTTCATCTATCAGGTTACACAGTAGAGTTGGCCAAGGGTCCATGTGGGGAATCGCATACATGTGCACTATGAGAGGCCCCTCTAAACACTGTGGTTCCATGCTTGGTCCATAGGGGACCATGTGGAACAAAAGTAGCCACCCTCCAGAAGGAAGGACAGTGTCAGCACCAATTTAGAGATGATTTGAGGATCAACAGCCAAGTGATACACAAATAAGCTACATTTTTGTTAATAGGATACATTGTACTTGTATGTATTTTTAAGATTTATCTTCTAAGTTTAGTGTCACTTTAGGACCAAAGGGGAACATTAATATATAGAAAAACAAATGAAATTCTGTATACAGACTTATTGTATTGTGTTATTAGCCTGCGGTAATGCAGTGATGACAATGATCTGTAAGTATAAGTTTACATGTGTCTTTTGTGAAATATTTTGGAAAGGCCCATTTTTTTTAGATGTCAGTTAAGAAACATTTTGGCAAACAAATTGCTTGGATGCTGTATATTACATTGTGTTGTCCATCCCTCCTGGAAATCTCACAGTTGGTCTACTAAGAAGGAGTGTTTTTTTCTTAGAAGCAGGAATAAAGGTTGAAAATGTAAAAGCCGCTGCTGCAACCATTCTTCCAGTGAACAAATATTATTAATCACTAGGGGGGCTATCTGTTAATGTCACAAGAATTGATTCAGAATATTTTTCAAAGTTATGAACACTTTATCAATGGATTTTGCAAACATCTACCAGGCATTTCAGTAAAACAGTGTGTTGTTGCAAATTCCTAGCACTCATCATGTGTACTCTTTGAGTTCAAGGAAAGAAAAAAACTCTCTCAAATCAGATGTTATCTTTTAGAGATGAAGGACCTGAGTAATGCTGCAGATGACAATGTTGGCAACAGTTCTGGACACTGCTCTCAATGCTGATGTTAGTAAAGAAGTGTAGGTCAACACACAATATCTGTGTATTGGGATCACTGGCCCTATACCTTGAACCCTAAGAGAACTCTTAGTCCTGGTTCACACCTAGGCATTTTTGAGCAGTAGAAAAAATGCCTTTAAACACCCAACACAAGAAATCCCATGATTTTCAATGCCCCCTATCAATATTGAGAACATGTGATACCTCTCACTTATAAATCAAATCATAACAATGTCCATAACAACTGACTCACAGGAGTAATGGTGCAAGGTGAAGGTACTTGCGGTTAGTTTACTCAGGTATTCCATGCAACTTGCAGAGAGGAAGGGGTAAAGAAGTACCATCAAATAGTCCTCAACCAGAGATCCACTTGAACTAGATAAGGAGTGAATAGTTTTTATGTTAAACTACTATTACCGAATGGAGAGTTTTTTGTTGTTTTTTTTTGTCAATTCTTTATTGACTGAGAAAAAAAAGTCAAATACAAAAAGCCATTGTATGTGCTTACAGAGCATGTGCATAAAGTCCACAGAACTTGTAATAAAACGGACTACACCGTATCAAGATTACATAACCCGGCTGAAAAAATCACATCCGAATAACATGACAGCTTAGTACAGTCGTTGGTGCATCAACCGTCCCACTCAGCAGTACCAATTCTGTACATTAAGGCTCTGCGACTAAATACTATTCTCGGGAGAAAACTGTGTCTCTTAGTTGAAGGAAAGGTGATAGCAAAAAGAAGTGAGAGAGGGTATAGAGGGTCGGATCCCGGCCGGGTCCCACGACGCCCACCTGGGTCTAGGCGCCCACATAAGTCGAGCGCCCCTTTAGTTATTCCCGGGGCGTACAAACCACCGAATGGAGAGTTAAGTAGTAATTGTTTAAAGTTCTCTTTCAGGATGGAGAGTGGAGGGTCAAGTGGATCAATCTTCCAATTCAGGATGGAGAGTGAAGGGAGAGCAGAGATACCAGGCATTAGGCAAATCGTCTGAATGCCATATACTGTATCTCAAATTTCCCGACTTTAACTGCAAGGAGGAGTAGCTGAGTGACACCGTGAGACTGTGCTTGACAGCAGGCGATGCCAATATCTGATCCCAGAAGCTGAGAGACATGGAGCAGGTGTGGTAAGTATCTTATAAATGGTTGTCTGGTTGCTTTGGGAAAGCCATTAGGGGGGCACCCTTTTAGCCAGGAACGTACCTGACTTTCGTTAGTGTCTCTGATAAACAGACTTTTGTTGGATTTATACTATGGGACTTGCTGTACAAAGCCCTCATGCACATGTGTTTCCTGCCTTGCTGAATAGAAGTGTAGGACAAACCTGCTTGGACTGTTCCTGGGTATCACTGTCCCACTTATGATTTAAATCTGCCAATACTATTTGAGCCTTTCCCCATTACAATACACTTATATTCTATGAAATATTCTAGACACTAAGTGCAGTAGAATATACATTTGTATCAAAGGCCATTAACTCAACTGCAAAAACCCTGCAATATATGTAACATTGTTTCATAAGAACAATCAATGTATCTACTCTCAGAAAATATGCAACATATATAAAAGAAGATCACTGCCAATCAGCTTGACTCTTAATCAAAAATAGACCGTGCAATAAATTCAAAGCAAATAACTCCATTAAACATTAAAGCGTCCTTTTTTATGCATCTTTCAGATATCTCAACAACATGTCATTGGTTACAAAACCCAGTTGGGATTCTGCAGCTCAACTATTCTTTTGAAAAAAAAAATTTGGTATGTAATTACCTTTTAAGCAAGAATACTTTTTTTAAGATAACAAAGTAAAATGATAAAAAAAATCCATGTATGCGGTAACAAGAAAACTGAATGCTTGTTTATGGTATTCTTCTCTATGTCTTACAAAAGATTTTAAAGCAATTGACCTGAGACTAAGGCCAGATAGATCCAAGAATGATAGTTCTTCAAAAATTTTGCTGATGCTGTTTTTCAATCTAGAAGAAAAAAAGCAGACATTTAACTAGATCTTCAGCTACATATATACTCTTGCATAAGTTGAGACATAGATACTACATACAGCTCCTCTTGAAAATGTTTCTTAAATACTGGAATTATGTCCTGTTTACCCAATTATGAAGGATTTAAGAGACTGCTGCCATAGTACAGGGTGTGCTAGGGTTTTAAATGTAAACAACAACAATAAACCTGCTTTTATTGGAGCCAATTGACTCAGCAGTAAGCACCAGCTATGCTCTCTATATGTACTGAGTAAGTGAATGCACTCAAGTCCTCCTTTTTATCAGATGTAATTATGCCTGTATAGGAAAAAGCACAAGATGTTTTAAAAAACCATCATCTGCCCATGTTTTTTTTCTTGTAACCAAGATTACCAAGTACCCAAATGATGTTCTTTAGATCTCTCAAATTAGCTATCAATGTAACAAACAACTTTATGGTACAGCATAAGCTGAAGACAGAAAATACAGTCATGTGAAACAGTAAGTGCACCCCATGGAAATTGTTGATTTTATCAACATATTTGAACAGGCAAATATCAGATATTAATTCAAATTGTGCCTACAGATAAAAATGCAATTTGCAGTGATCAAAATTTTCAGAGACTGGACAGTTATACTAAATGCCTGAAAGATGTAATTTCTGCTACAGGGTGCAATACCAGATGATGCCAAGGGTGTACTTACTTTTTCGGAGTACACAAAAAAATTATATGTACTGAATCTACAGTACTTAGTCATTTTAATGAAACCAAGATGTATGAGCAAAAAAAAACAAAAAACATCAGTTAAACATCCAACATGCCTATATCACACGGTGCAGAAAGTGAATGGGACACATTACCTCTCTTAAGGAGAATATGCCTAACATCCAAATCATGTTTGATGTCTATCAAATTGTAATTTAATTCTATTTAATAATATGTTGGTTGTCAGATTGCAAGACCTTGTCATATAGAAATCTTGAAGCATTTTGAATAATAGACATTAAGTGTGTGTCCTGTTGAGTATATTAAAACACTTCAGCACTCTTACGTTGTGCATCACATCCCTAGGGTGGGGATTAGTGATCAGCTCGATGTTCGAGTCGAGCATCAGTTCGACTCGAACATCGGCGGGTCGTGTGTTCTACGAACACAAGAACTGGTATGGCGTTCGTTGGGCTGTTTGCCCGCCGAGTGCCCCACAAGGCACTGCATCTTGTGAAGCCCTGATTGGCTAAATCCTTGCACCTTGCCGTATCAGGGCCCAGTACTCTGTAAGAGTCATGATTGGGCAAAGTCATGATGACTTTGCCCAATCATGACTCACCTGTTAGATGCCGTAAAATTGTAAACAGTTGGGCAGAGCTAGCTGTCACTGCTAGCTACACCCAATTGTTTATGTGATGCCAGTATCTGTCAAAATGACATTATGCAGTGGGTGTTCGTCGTGAGCGGACAGGACGGCGGTCATTGTTTTATTTTTTAATTTGTCGAGTCGTTGCTGTTGTGGACAAAGCTGGACGTCGTGACTGACCCTGAATTATGTTGGTGGATCCATTTTGGGGGGGTTTTGTTTTAAAAATAAAAGACTAGTCAAAAACTTGTCTTTTGTTTTTTTTCCAAATAGATGATTTTTTCAAAAGTCTGGCCTCTTTTTTACAAATGTGATTTAACCCTTTAGTGAATGGGTAGGGTTACTTATTCACAAGGGGGCCGCATTTGGGTGCACCTTTATTAAAAACGCCCAGGGCTTGTGGGAAAGATGCCCTTGTCCCCATAAATATAATACACATGCTGTTACAATATGCAAATGTGTTAGCCTTCATGCTACTCATCCATGTTGAAGATTATATCCTCCTACGCTTTGTGCAAAGAGACAATGAGTACAATATTTTGCTGATTCTTCATGAACTCTACCTCACTTGTTTGCTTTTAAAGTAAGTGATGCAGAACACATGAACGAGTATTTGTATACAGTCATTTAGTGTGCAAACAGATGTTAGATAAAAAAGCACAGCTTTCCACATAAATCATTGCATGCACTCATTCATACGAATTATTTTAAAACAAAATACTACTTTTATAGTTTTCAGTAAAGAAAGGGAAATTATTAGAATCGTTATCAGGTTTTTATTGGTTTCTGTGTCACTGCACTTTGTGTGCCAGTGACCAAGTAGGAGCAAGCCTGTAGTCATATCCCCCATTTGGTCACATGGGAGGAGGTTACATGCTTCCCCATACCTGGAAGTATCAGGAAGGAGTGTCTAGGTAGTGCTAGCAAGGTGGCCATACAGCCACCTGTATGGACAAGCCAAGGCTGTGATCTGGCTAAATTACCATTTAGACTTGGACTCTCAACTTGCTGCACAGTGGAGATACAAAAGGCTCTTGGCAGACAACTCTGCAAGAAAAAAAGTTGTCTCTTAGCACCCTGAGTGCAACACTGAGAACGCAACAGCATGTGCCATGTATTTAGTCACTGAGGCGGTGGAGAGCTCAGAAAGATCTCCCTGTGACCGGCTCAGAGCACAGCACTTGCCACTTACATTCCTCACATAACAGTCCTCGGTGCCTGGGAAGCTGCGAGGGAGGGTGGCTGCTGTTTTCCTGGCTTCCCATCCAATCAGGAAGCCAGGTGGGAGGTCACATGACCACCTGCCAGGATCCCTACTTCATTACTACACCGCTGCTTAGAGAGGTGAGGGACAGTTGAAGTTGTGTTCGTACTTTTGTGTGCACACCTTAATGCAAAAGGCTGCACATGCGTATGACTCTTAGGGGTTGATTTACTAACCTTATAAACACACCACGAATGTGTATACACCTCTGCAGTGTGTTCCCTCCCAGCATGATCTATGGGTGGAATCTAAACACCTTTGTAATGTGTACACACCCAGCAGGTGTGTTGTGCAAAGCCCTGAAGGAATTCCAAGGTGATGTTGGGTAAATTAGCTCTATGTTGTGTTGCTTGCGTTGATGAATGCAAGGAATGTAAATGCATGAGCTAACCATTTTTGTCTAAACTGTGAAGCAGCATTATATATGCATCATGTGCATGATTTTTCCATATATGGCATTAGTGGAAATATGCTTTTAGAGACTTTTTGGTTGATAAATACGTTTTGCTGTGTGAAAATCACACGCACCTGGTGTGTGTGTGTGTTTAGGTTAGTAAATCACCCCCTCAGTATTAGATGCATTTAGAACACCAAGTACAACTTTGTTGTATTTTCTTTTAGTTCCTTCTTACCGGTGTTATGAAAGCAATAATGTTAGGGAAATTGGAGAAGTAATGCTACATCCTTTTTCCACCAACTGTTTGCTGTACAGTATTATTAGGGTTGAGCACTGCTTTGTCTTCTCCAAATTCTGACCTCTAACCTGACCCAATGTCCCTTGTTCTTACAGTTGTGGCTAACGCTCTGTTATGAAGGAAGGTATCAAAGGAAATTGCTATATAGTTTCCGGGTTACGTTTCTGTTTTTCTGCTATAGCATTAAATACTCTTTAGTAATATAGCAGACTGGTTCATGTACAACATATGTGGACAAAGTACAGGCAAAATCAATAGAAGTACAGTGCAGGCAAGAACACTTGATACTGCAGATAAGCATCATACAGGAACATTTTGTAAAATCAATATGGTGAAGAGCGGCTGTAAAAGAAAAAAAAAAATTACGAAAAACGTCAAGTGCAAGTAAAATAAATGGAGCAGACCTATGGACATATTCAGTAATTTAATGCTCAGAAATGCATAGTAACTTATGAGCCAAGATACTCCCCCTCTAACTATGATTAACTAAAATCCGATTGGCTGCAATACTGCATTTTGCACATCTCTACTCTTTGCACTGCCTTAATGACTATGATTAGTAAATAAATATCACTGGACAAGAAGCTACTGTAATTAGTTATAATCCTTGGTGAATGCTGGCATTGCTTCTGTGAAATAAGTGGAACAGTTTGCCCACCTATATCAAGTACTGAATAGAGGGAAGGGCAAATCAAAGATTGACTTCAGGCTGTGAGTCGCTGCCCACAAGCCATAACGCCTTTCTCAAGTCTCAATGGCTTAGCCATTTCTCAATAGCTAAAAACGTTGCTATGGTAGGAACAATGGCATATCTATTAGGCTCCATTCACACATTAGTGGGTTTCTGCGCGTATTCGTATGCACAGAACCAGGCAAAAAAGGAAAAACTAATATATTCCAATATACATTGTTCCAACCTGCGTGAAGTCTACTAGGCATGAAACTGCGCCTTGCACAAAAAAAGTCCTAGCGCGATATTCTGGGCTGATTCCATGCATTTCGCCTATGATAGTAGCCGCAATCATGTGGGATCCGCCGTATGTTAAAATGTGCACGTTTTTGTGCCACGCAGACGAACCCGCAGAAAACCGTGCTGATTTTCCAACCGCTATGTGTAAATGGAGCCTGAAACATATATATGACAATATATAGGTATTATCACAAACTTCTGGCCATTGTGATGAGACTTATTAGTAAAATATATATCAATGGACAAAAGGCTACTGTACTTAAGTATGATCCTTGGTGAGTGCTGGCATTTTTTCCGTAAAATAAGTGGAACAGTTGGAATAGTTTGCCCACCTATATCAAGGACTCAATAGGGGGAAGAGCGAGTCCAAGATTGACTTCAGGTAGTGAGCCACTGCCAACACCTTTCTCAAGTCTCATGGCTAAGAATGGTCTAATTGTAGGAGTTTTGGCATATGTATTGGGTAAATAAAGGACATTTTTATTTTCATCTATTTGTGCTGTGGATATTGCAGCAATTTGCTTTAGTAACTGGGATGAAAAAGAAAATGTGATGATCAAATAAGGAGTAATGGCAAACTCATTATTTTTTATTAGCTTTAAGAGTTCCGTGTAGATCAGTCTAATGACTAGTTTACATCATCGTTGGTAATATAGCCATCCTTAATAATCTCTTACCGTTGTTATAACACCTGAGCTGGACCTAATGTCCTTCACCTCAGAGCTTCTCACTGCAGTGGACAGAGAACCAGTCCACTGCAGAGCATTTGCAGGTCATCTGGAGATTGACTTAGACACCGCACAGCAAGCAGAACTCCCTAGATTTATGGAGCTGAAGAGTGCAGGACATTAAATTCCAACAATAATTTGGATTCCTTTCATGGAGAACACCTTTACCTCCACTTCTGTTTCTAAATTGTGGTTGGTGTATGGACATCTCATTGTTATATACTGAACAAAGGAACTTATTCAACTCATAAAGATCCTTTCTCTTTCTAGAAATGTGAGAAAATCCATCATATCTCCCGAAGGAGAAACTTTATGCTGAAAGAATTAAATTATAACAGAACTAATGCTCAAGTCCCAATGGCCAATTAGAAACAAATTCAGCTCAGTGAACAGCAGTAAATGGTCAAATAAGTTTATTCTATTATGAGTCATTTATTACATTAATGAGAAATTGCATTACTCGTATAAATGTTAAACCATGGCAGTTGTAATGTGACAATAAAGACTAATATGAATAGCACAATTACAGACTAAATGGGCTTTCTATTGTGTTTTGCCCTTAGAATTATTCTGCCAAGGGACAGAATGGATGACTTTAAAAAAAATAACAAACAGGACCTTAAATTATAGTACATAGCATATCTAATGCCAAAATGTAAAATATTACAGCCTACCACGCCTTAGGTGACCACACTTCATCATTTTTGAGGATTTATGGCCTTTATTTTCACCCAGTAATCCTCAAATTAACACACCTACTGTCCTAGGATGGCTACACTTACCCCACTAAACCTATGGAGGGAGCCATACTTGTCACCCATGCTGAGCTTTAAATATGTCTCTATCTCTTCATATTCTTTACAATAGAGCTGGGGGGGATTAGCAGTTGACAGAAGGAAGATTACATTGTATGTATGTTCTGTTCATCTCACAGGAAGTTATAAGAGAGGGAAGCAGCACATGTAACCAATCAGTTGTATGTGTTGACAAGGAACATTCTGATAGGAGCAATAAGCAGAATGGCAAAAAGTTGAGCTCATCAATGTTTGATTGCCCTTCACTATCCATTCATAGAGTGGTAGCAGGTACCTGACAGACTCGGCTTAGTAGAAGTAGGTTTATTGATACCGATTGCCATTTAACAAACAAAATGAGGACAGTTAGTAGAGAAAAATAAGTACTTCAGGAGACAGCTGTTAAATAAATGGAGTTCTGCATGTGAGCTGCTTTTTAGGTTTTATCTGTTAATATGCTATTTTTGTTTTGTCATAGTATAGTCTTTTTAAATTACTTGTTTGCTATGCATGCAAAAATGATGGGCTTGATTTAACTAGCTGTATCAATGTGTGTTACCTATAACATGTAGTCAGTGCACAATGTGAGCTGCTTCTGCTTTTGGGCCACAGCAGGATCAATAAGGGGTCCATGTGACCCTAAAAATTGACCCTTAAAGTGGGATAGTCACCCTAAATCGAGGACTGTTGGGAGGTTTGGTTAGAGGCTATTATGGAATCCTTCAAATGTGCTTTTGACCTCCTTCTGACTTGCATGTGATCTTTTTCTAAACTGCATCACAGTGATTATATGTGAAGAAAAGTGGTTTTGATTTGAACAATAGCCTACACTTCCCAAAATGAGTTGGAGAAGTGACATAATCCCCCCACCTCATATGGCCCCATGCAAACTTTCATTTTAAATTATGCTGAAAGGAAAAAACTACTGATGTTACATTTTCTTTTTAAAAGTCCACACAGTCTTCAATACCTGTGTTATGGGTATGCCCCATATCAAATATGTATATAAATATTACATTATATAAAACATATTTTCAAAAGATGTAAACTAAAAAAGTACAATAAAACACAAATCAAACAATCAGAGTTTACCTTTAAATGACTAAAGTGTATATTCATCTATCTTCAACCAGCTTTATATGTGTGTACAAGGAGCATGTTTTGAATAACCTTAGAGCAAAATGTATCAAGCAATTATTGTTGTAGCTGGATCTAAGAGACAAGCTTTGACTTCACTTCTTTCTTTTGTTCTTTCTTTGGTATTTACTCTTTGTGATGAAGTATATACAAATATCAGCGCACAGCACAGAGTCCCACTACTCCAACAAGTCCTTGACATAAATAACAGATGACTCTTCAAACACAGTGTCCTAAACATGGATATAACTTTACTCTGTTGTCCTCAGGGTCAGGGATACTCAAAGTAAAATGAACATAAACAATTCAGCATGCACTATAATGTTTTCTGATGTTTTACAGCTCTCATAGGAAGCATGTAGCAGTATACTGCTGCATGACGCAGTGAGGTTCCAGTACTGATAAGTACTAGTTCTACTTTTCAACAAACTTTGGTTTTCTTCAGCACTGACAAGTGCTCTTTATTTTCTTCAGCACTTATAAAAAGGGTTTGTTTTCTTCAACACAGATAAGTTCCTTAGAAATAGAGATTTAAGTATTTCTGGTTTACATGCCCTACCAAGCTATATAGCTTGGTAGATCTGGAATAAACCTCTGAGCCTCTTCTATCACTTCTGCAGTACATCCACAGACAAAGATTTGTGCTAGGGGAGGGGATTAGGAAGGGGGGACAAAGATTTGTGCTGGCAGGGGGAATTTCTGCAGTGGGAGGAGGTTCTAGGAGAAGCAAAGCATCATGCTCTACATTACACACCCCTGACCCTTGCACTCTGTGCTTTAGATACTCCTGCACTACGGTATATAAACTATATTGTACATTACATACTTCTGAAAAAAGTGTTAATTGTCTCAACAGTTGCCGGTTGATAAGCAATCTCTAACTATTTTAATTAAGTTCTACTTTAAGGTAGTCTCAGACAAAATATTAGCTTTATGTCTATTTTCAGTGTGCACAAAAGCATATGTATTGATTGTGTTAAGGTTTTTTGGAGTACAAGGACTGTGGCCTATATGTGCTGTGCATATGAGAAAGCTTGGGTTTTATTAAATCATTCCCCTTTAGACCCCTCTCACTGCAATTTGGCCACAGTGTCTGTTTGCCATAGCATGCATTATTGCTCACCCTAGGGTGCCCCAGGTTTTTACAATTGTACCAAATGCCCTGCTGTACACTCTACATACCTTTAAAGTGATATTAAAATCAAAAGGATTTTAAGCTATTTCTCATGCTGATGAAATCACTTACAGTACAATGAATGATGCTCCTTGATGTTTAAAAGTTTTAGTTTCCTGCAGAATCAGCTGGTCTCCTGAGTACTGGTCCTGATTTCCTGTTTTAGAGTGACTCGTTTCTCAAGTGCTATGCAGTCACCCTTGCATGTGCTGGAGTCTGCACTGTCCTTTGAGATCTTGCAATGAACAGGAAGTTCAGGGAAGCTGAACTGAGAGACCTGGGAGCAGCTGTTCAGAAACATGGTGGTTGTAAGTGTTTCGGCAAAAATGTAAAGCAATGCTTTGCTGGGAAATGTATATTTGTTTGATCTGGATTCATTATTGAAAAAAAGGTTTGAGAGTTTAATGCTGTTTCATCCATCTCTCTCTTACTCACCACTTCTTTGCTTTCTTAACCTGCTCTTGCCATTGGCTGATCTCCCATGCAACATGTTTAGCATGGTTTCAGCCACGAAGTGTCTTTTTCTTTTACCAGGAAAACACAACTTGGTAAAACGAACTTTAAAGAAGACAGAGCCCCAGAATGGTCACAACTGCTATTAACCTATTATAAACAAAATACTGAAAAAACTGAACTGACAAGCAATTTACCTATTGTTCCACCAAATGTTCTTTTTATTTAAGTCCTGTAGACAACGTGTTACGCCCTTACCAAAATATGACAAGGTAACTTATCTTATTGTGTGGCAGATAAGTAGCGCTCGGTCTAATTGTGAATGGGTGTGAAGGTGATCTCTCAAAACCAAAGGGGGGAGATCACCTTCAGATATCAAAATAAATATTAAATATAAAGTTGATGTCTCCACTAGTGATAGTAAATTAATGGTTGAAGGTGCAAAACACAACCCGGTGGTACTCAAGTGTATTGTGTGTGTGTGGTGAGCTTTAGCTGGCTATCAGATCTAGCACTCCGGTTTGTTTTTCTCTTATGACGGGTTTTCTAAAGACTCACCGCCCGACTGGCGGCAAAGACCTGCAGAAAAGAGCTCCCAGGGGAAAACGAAAAAAGAAGGCGGGACCTTCTAAGTGTATTAATTTAAAAGGTTTATTTATTTTCTTGAAAAATAAGTAGATTGCACTTACAAGATAAATGATATAATCAAGCTTAAAATCGTTTAAAAGGATGTCAGCTGTAGACGGCGAAGACAGATATTCCTTGACGCGTTTCTTTGATTTAACTTTTTCAAAAGGAGTCATGTCTTCGTCTCTCTCCCAGCTTTATTTAAAATAATCCAATTACCTTAAGCAATAACAGCTGGTACCAATTTGATCTCTCTAGATCCAAAAGTACCAGGTGCATAATATTCTAAGGCTCAATCCTGCACTCCGATACACTGAATACAGAGATCATTAAATTATTAGTATCATCCGACAACTAACAGCCGAAATGAACAAACTACTAGTTAAAAAATGAATTTAAAAACAAGAATTAAAACAAAAATTAAAATTAAACAGTTGGCATTTAGATAATAAAATGTTTCTATATATAAAGCTAAAATGATTACAGGTAATTTATGTGGATGATCTTCCTTCACAGTTAAGTCCCTCTCTGGTGGTTATTATGTGATCAATCCGCTATACCTGACTAATGTAATTAGATTAAAAATTCTAAAAAGCATGTCAGAGAATTTATGAGATTTCCAACTGAGATATAGGAAGTATGGTTAGTATAAATAGTATGTGAGAAGACGGACTAATTCAGGAGAAACTGAATATATAAATACTGTGTGGCTGGGACCCGTAAAGTTTTGGTTATCCTGTGTAATGTATAAATACAGATATATCTTGATTTGATAAGTGTACAAACATATATGTACAGACCCCGGAATGTTAGAATTACAACAATGCGTGTACATGTTCTTTTGCATAGCGAAGGCTATTGGTAAAATGACATTGTGTTTTAAATTGTCCTATATCCTTCTAACTTGTGGTAGGGGTCATCTAAATAACTACGTTAGACAGTGATTGTATAGAGAGGTAGGCAATCGAGGGTCGACTGTTTGTTTCAATTTATTATGTCCTATATTCTTCTATATTATGATAAGAGTCCAATAAATTGATCCGTTAGGAAGTATTTATATAGAGGGGTAGGCAGTCAGAAGGAGCAACTAATTGTACAGGAAAATATATTGTTAACATAGGGGTGTGGTCGATCGAATTCTCATATGCTTTATACATGGTTAGGAAGAGAATATAGATATTACTCTATGGAATCTTAGAAGAAAATTAATAAAGTGCATAATATATTGTACAACCAATATTCAGTATTTATACTTATGTATTTTTTTCATTGTATTGTGTTTCAATAAAACGTGAATGTTTATGTGGTAGCGGTGGTACATCTACAATATACTCTCTCCATCTAGTATTGATAATAAAGAGTGGAATAGTGGATAGTGTGCTCTACCCTTTTACTTCAGTCATTAGATAGAAAGCAATTGAGATCTAATTCTACGTTCAAGCCCTTTGGTGTCATCGTTTCTATCAGGTAAATCCACTTAGTTTCATTTCTGGAAATGGCTCTCTTCATATGATTTCCTCTCCATTGTTTGAACACCCTATCTAGGCCTTTAAAGAAGACAGAGCCCCAGAATGGTCACAACTACTATTAACCTATTATAAACAAAATACTGAAAAAACTGAACTGACAAGCAATTTACCTATTGTTCCACCAAATGTTCTTTTTATTTAAGTCCTGTAGACAACGTGTTACGCACTTACCAAAATATGACAAGGTACCTTATCTTATTACTATCCAATCCCTTCTGTAGTGATCTGGATGCAATGTGGGCATAAATACATTTTTAAATTAGTAGTATTTGTGAAAAATGTAAGGACACCATGTAAATACCTTACTGGTTCCTACATGGCGGTATATATATGGTTGGCCCATTACCATCCCATCCACAGAATTATATATCATTGCTCTATATAAGTTTGACTAGTATGATGCTACCCCATTCTCTTTTTTTGCCCTGAAGAATTCAAGATCTTTATAGTTATGGATCTTACTTTTACTTTAAGTGAGTCCTTTCAGCTTCATGCTTTCGTGGATGCAGTCCCACTAAGTAGGCTGCTGAAAGCACTTATAAGTGAGGTAGCCCATTTTACTGTAGATGTTTTTATGGGCAGAGGACTACATTTGACATTGCTTTGGCTATGGTGCAGTAAATAGCTACTTTTGTGCACTTCGTTTGCTATTTTTCTCTTTTTGCCATTTTGGGTATCTCTCTCATGCCTTTTCTTTTCTTCACACACTTCTTGCTGCTTTTTATCTTGGCATCTTTTTCCGTAAGCCTACATTTTTGCTAGAGGATCTGCCATCTCCTCTTTACCTATTGCTTGCTGTCTACAAACTTTGTGCAACAACATTCTTCAGGCTTTGCACAGTTTTGAGAACTTCAGGTTGGCCCTCCTCCGTGCACATCTATGTTTGGTAAACGTAGGATTCCACATTGGCCATATTTATTTTACTGGCCTATCCTGGCCTTGGGACAGACACCAGAACAAGGGGAGCAAACTATTTAAAACCCAGTTACTCTGACAGATGGCTTTCACTGCCAGGAAGGCAAGTCATTTGTGTGTGCTTCTCTCTCTCCCACTCTCTGCAGTTTCCTGTAACTTTCTCATTCCCTGCTTGGACTGGGTTAAACCTTTCTTTTATGGAGAATCTACAGGTTGAGCTTATTATTAGATGGTGGTATGACTTTTTTATTTCAGTACAATTTAATTTCTTTGCTGCTATTATGACTCAGCCATTTTTGTTGAAAAATCACCACAAAATAAAGTAGTCAACATGACGCTAGGTAAGGGCTATTCATTCAGTAAGTATACTTTCAAAAGAGTAACTTATACCTGCAAACTTTTATATATATATATTTCTGGGCTGCATTCACTAGGGTGTCTCCTGGAACCATTTGTCAGGTTTTTCTCCTCCACTTTAATGTCACACTACAGAGTGGATCCAGCCATTTTTACTTATTGTGATTTTGCCAAAAAGACTTTGGAATCCTCTGTGGTTTAATTTATTAAATATTTATTTGGCATACATTCTCTCTCGTCAGATAGTGGCATCAAGAGACAGGGAGGACCAAAGATCAATCCAACAATGGTTAAGGAGGGCACACTTGTAAGGAAAGTGTGCCTTAATGTGCAAGGATGCACATTAGGGCACACTTCTATCTCGTTCTGGGTACCAGAATGGGGTAGAGACTTAATAGTCAATCTTTTATCGAGTTATTATGGGTTCCAAGGGTTGCATGGGGGAGAAACACCAACCATATGTAAGTTGGCATGGATAGGTGCAGGAAAATTACAGAAAGGTAAGTATTCAGTTTTCCATTTTCTGTTCAAGAAAGAATATGCTAACCAAAACTTGACTATTTATATTATTTGAAAAGTGTGAAATATAAACGAAAAAGGATAAAGAAAATAAAAAATATGATTGTCATTATTATATATTTATTAGATATTCAAAGTTCTAGCGTTTTTCAGCTGAGTTATACGTTTTTCCATAATTTTCACATACCTAGGGACACATTAGGGATATTCTTGACTTCCATTTAGTACAGTATGTCATGGTGCATACTGAGCCACCCTGCACTTTTTCGGTGAAAAAAATAATCTGCACATCAGATCATAGTCCTATCAAAAGTGATGCAACTGAAAATCATTTTACATATTACAACATATTACAACAGATATACTGAGAATGCCAAAACAAAGTTGAATGAGGGCACAGATATAGACAATAAATTAAAATTAAGTCAACTGTTCATCTGCAAAATATACAGCAAGTTTGACTAATCGCTAAACTACAGTGAAGAATTTAGCAATTAAAAATTGTAACAGCAAGTAAAATATTTGACTGGCTGTCTACTTGCCATGAAAGATGACACACCAGTGGTTAACGATAATGTGGACACATTTCTTCCCAAAGTCCATCTACTGCCAAAACATATCTTCAATGGCCTTACATAAAATCTGTTTTAATAAATAACCACTAAATGTTTGTATAAATAAGGTTTACAGTGTTTGGGAGTTTTGTATAATAAATATCCTTGAGACCAGAGTCTGCACAGAATATTTGAGGCTCCACCACACCATCACTCACTTTTCACATGGCAGCAAACCAGAGAAGACTGGAAGATACCATCTCACTTGTGGTTACACTGAAGAATTTGAATCTCTGCAATATAAATGTTAAAGTCTTTGAAGGTTTTCTGAAATGTTACCTTGTTGGGGAAAGACTGTGGGTTATTCTTTACAAGGACGATATTTTATTAAATCTGCAGACATGTTGGGACTCATTCACAATGAATAACGCAGCTGAAAAAAATGTGTTTCTTTCACATAGGTAAGGTACCTCTGACATGAAACAAAGAGTCATAACTCCCAGTGATCTTTTATTTACATAAAGTATCTTGTTTCTTACATGTATTGGAGAACTCACTTCCATAATTTCCAACTATGATTCTATCAAACTAGGAGTTTTGTGTGTTTTTTGCCACATTAAGTTTCAGCAAGTGCAGTTTTTATAATATAAAAACATACATCTGAAAGACTTGGACCCCCTCAGCATGAGAACAACTGGTGTGTGGACCCCAGAACTGAAGGGTAGAGGTCTTACCAATAAGAGTCCCCAAAAAATATGCATACTTGGCCAACCGAAGGACAGGTCTCATTATCATCTGTTCAGGCAGAGAGATACAAATATGCTGTTTCGCTGAATTGTTTTGGGCGGGTTGTCAAACTTATAATCTCTGAAGAAGGCAGCATGTAAAGACCTCACAAACATGTTACATTTTTTTATTTCAAGCAGATAAAAGGACAAAGTCTTCAACATCTTATCTTCAGATCATTTACACTGGCACTCCTGTACTTAATTTACTCACATGCACAAAGGCCCTCCACCAGTGAGGATAGACCCCAGAGCAGCCCAGATTTAACCATATCAAATCCTAAATAAATCCAGTGCCTCCAGAACCACTACTATGTACAATTATACCAGAAAATATAAGATATTGTCAGGTAATTTAACAATCCAGCATTTACCAAGAACTGTCATATTAGTTTTTGGTGGACTAACCTTGTATTCAGCAAGATGCAGTATTAGTACTAGGGATGTCCCGATACCAATACTAGTATCGATATCGGGGCCATTTTCATGAGCACTTGTACTTGTGAAAATGCCAAATCTCTTCCTGCTCGTTCCCGACTCAGGCATAGCTCACGACAGCCCCACACTATAAGTACAGCCCCGGAGCTGACACAAGCCCGGCACCCGCCCCTTAAGCCCAGCACCTACCTGTTCAGGTTGGCACCTGCCCATTCAGCCTAACACCCACCTATTCAAGCCATCACCCATCCATTCAGCCCAGCACCCACCCGTTCAGGCCAACACCTAACCATTCAGCCCGGAACCTGCCGCCAGAGCCCTGAAAAAACCCACATGCACATCTGTATGCAGCCTGGTGAGATCTGTATGCAGCCCTGGTTAGATTATATGCAGCCTGGTGAGATCTGTACACAGCCTGGTGAGCTTTGGACACAGCCCTGGTGAGATCTGGACACAGCCCTGGTGAGATCTGGACACAGCCCTGGTGAGATCTGGACGCAGCCCTGGTGAGATCTGGATGCAGCCCTGGTGAGATCTGGACGCAGCCCTGATGAGATTGTATGCAGCCTGGTGAGATCTGGACACAGCCCTGGTGAGATCTGGATGTAGCTCTGGTGAGATCCGGATGCACCCTGGTGAGATCTGGATGCAGCCCCGGTGAGATTGTGCACAGCCCTGGTGAGACCGCAATGCAGTCTGGTAAAATCTGTATGCAGCCCTGGTGAGATCTGTACGCAGCTCTAGTGAGATCTGCACACAGCCCTGTTGAGACCCTTAGCAGCCCTGTATAATTGCTGTATAATCATGGACTGATGGGATCGGTAGTCCTCAATTGCTGGTTGCCATTTTCCATTGTATAATCATGGTTTGAGTTCTTCATAATTATAAAGAAACTGCCTTAAAATCATTTGTTTGTATTGTTTTAGAAACAATTTCATATGTCCCTTTAAGAAAAAGTATCGGTAATTGGTATCAGAAAGTGCTTGTACTTGGTGTTGAAAACTGGTATCAGGACATGCCTAATTAGTACTTTAGAATGTGCAGCTTTTAGGCATGGGATTGTTTTTATCCTTATTATGTGTTTAACAGATGTAAAACATTTATATAGAAATAGTTTCATCCATAATACATTAAACCCATATTAAACATTTACTATTATTTTACTTAAATATTAGAATGCTGGGATTATTAATAATTGCCAATAGCAGTAAATGAATGAATACTACAGTATCTCACAGAAGTGAGTACACCCCTCACATTTTTGTAAATATTTTATTATATCATTTCATGTGACGACACAGAAGAAATGAGACTTTGCTACAGTAAGTGTACAGCTTGTATATCAGTGTACATTTGCTGTCCCCTCAAAATAACTCAACACACAGCCATTAATGTCTAAACTGCTGGCAACAAAAGTGAGTACACCCCTAAGTGAAAATGTCCAAATTGGGCCCAATTAGCCATTTTCCGTCCCCGGTGCCATGTGACTCGTTAGTGTTACAAGGTCTCAGGTGTGAATGGGGAGCAGGTGTGTTAAATTTGGTGTTATCGTTCTCACTCTCTCATGCTGATCACTGGAAGTTCAACATGGCACCTCATGGCAAAGAACTCTCTGAGGATCTGAAAAAAAGAATAGTTGCTCTAAATAAAGATGGCCTACGCTATAAGAAAATTTGCAAGACCCTGAAACTGAGCTGCAGCACGGTGGCCAAGACCATACAGCAGTTCCACCCTAATAGTCCTACCAGACCCTTGATCCGAGCACAGGCAGGGGAGGAAAGGGGGGGGGGGGGCGATCAAGCGCCCCCCCCCCTTCCCTGCGCCTTACCAGGCCACGTGCCTTTGGCATTGGGAGTGTGTCCCCATGCCGATGGGGACAAGGCACTCTTCCCCACAACCCTTACCCGGTGGTTGTGGGGGTCTGCGGGCAAGGGGGCTTATTTGCATCAGGGTACCCCTTTAAATAAGGGGGCACCCAGATGCTGCCCCCCCTTGTGAATAAAAAAGGGGTACTTGTACACCTACCTATTCACTAATGGGTTAAATCAAAGAGTTAGTAAAAAGTTTAGACTTTTAATAAAATCCTTTAATGGAAAAAAAATAAACAATACATTTTTGACTATTCCTTTAATTAAAAAAAATGGCTTCATCGATGTAATCCAGTGTCAATCACGGTGCAGGACCCCCGCAGACCCGCCGCAATAAAAAAAGTCCTGCCGCACGACGCCCATCCGAACCCGACGAAAACTCGCCGCAAAATGACATTCAGCCCGAAAATAGACAGATGGGCGGTGCGAGCTGTGATGTCACAGCTCGCTCCGCCCATTTGACATTCTCAGCTGTCAAATGCTACATAGCATTCGAGAACTTCTGAGTGCTATTCGTGAGTTTCCGAATGCTATTCAGGTCAGTGACATGAGCAGTGGCGACTCTAGGAACAATATATAGGGGGGGGCACAAAGGATACCACACGCAAAACTGGGGGGGCACTAATAAATTTCACCACTAAATCATACCACTGAATGCAAGGATACCTTGTTATTGTACTAACATGTACTAACATACTAACCCCTCTTCTATCCACTAGCATATCTAAGCCTGTACAGGCTCCCAGGTGGGCTAGATGGGCTGTGTGGGCTCTCAGGTGGGCTGTGGGCTCTATGCAGGCTGTGTGCGGGGCCCCCATCATCAGGCTGATAAAACAATTGCCTTACCACTCAAATGACTCAACTCCCTGATCCCTGATCGCTCTTTGGTAAAGGCCGCAACAGACCAAGCTCCGCCTGATGAAAACTCCCCTTCCTGCATGTACAGGAAGGTACCAAGTTATAGGGAAGATGGGCCGGGAACCTACTAAGTGCTGTACTGCACTTATTACCAACAGCAAAAACAGTGGCGGTCCTAAGGAGCAAACTGGCCCCCCCAAGCCCCCCGGCAGTCTCTGCACCAGAGGAGCTTACATACGAACGTCCCCCCACAGTCTCACACTACTATTATTATACATTAATATAGCTCTGACATATACTGCAGAGATGTACAGAGAACACTGAGCCAGCCACATCAATATCTGTACAGAGGAGCTTGCACTCTAATGCAGAATGGCACCGGCTGTACTACAGATCTCAGCAATATGTTATACAGCAATGCAGAACTGTATATGAATTGGACTCAGGACTTTGCAACGCACTGGCCTCTGGACTAAGGAACCACTGGACTCTAGACTTAGGTATGCACTGGGCTCAGGACCCACCTGAGACCCCACACATACCTGAGATGCCGCACAGTCCACCTGAGAGTGACCATAGATGCTGCACAGCCCATCTGAGACTCCCTATGATGGGCTCTGCAGGGTCTCAGGTGGGCTGGTCAGGGTCCCTTTCCCTGTACCTCCGTCCCAGCTCATCTTACCTGGTGCTGGGCTCTGTGGGGTTTAACCAGGCTGGTGAGACCCTACAGAGCCCTGGTGGGACCCCCAAAGAGTCCTGGTTAAACCAAGGCTCTGTGGGGTCTGAGAGCTCACAACGCTACCTGGCTGCTGTTCCGACAGGGCAAACTCGGCGGCCTAATTAAAGAGCCGCCACTGGCCACCGGCCTTAACAAACAAGCAGCGGGTGCACACTCGGATCCACCACTGTTAGCGGGGGACACACGGGGGAGCAAGGACTAACCTAGGGGGGGCAATTCCCCCCCCTTGCCCCCCTCTAACGACGCCACTGGAGCCGAGGTGTCATCTGAAAATCTGAAAAGCATTATGACACCTCGGCTCACAGACCCAAATAGCATTCGGAAACTCATGAATAGTTTTCGGGAGTTCCCGAATGCTGTGTAGCATTTGACAGCTGAGAGTGTCAAATGGGCGGAGCAAGCCGTGACATCACGTCTCGCTCCCACTGTCTGTTTGTTTTCGGACTGAATGTCATTTTTGCGGCGAGTTTTCGTCAGTTTCGGTTGGGGGTTGTGCGGCGGGACTTTTTTTTTATTGTGGCGGGTCGGTGATTGACACTGGATTACATCGATGGAGCCATTTTTTTATTAAAGGAATAGTCAAAAATTGACTGTTTGTTTATTTTTCAATTAAAGGATTTTATCAAAAGTCTGGACTTTTTACTAACTATTTGATTTAACCCTTTAGTGAATGGGTAGGGGTACAAGTACCCCTTACTCATTCACAAGGGGGGGCGACATCTGGGTGCCCCTTATTTAAAGGGCTACCCCAATGCACATAAGCCCCCTTGCCTGCAGACCCCCACAACCGCCGGGTCAAGGTTGTGGGGAAGAGGCCCTTCCAAGGGCACGTGGCCTGGTAAGGCGCAGGGAGGGGGGGCACTCGATCGTCCCCCCCTTTTCCTGCCCTGCCGAGCCAGTGCTCAGATCAAGGGTCTTGTAGGGCTGTTAGGGTCTGGTAGGGATTTTGGGGGGAACCCCACGCACTTTTTTTGTGTTTTAACTTGGGGGGGGGTCCCTCCTTACATTCCTACTAGACCTATAGGGTCTGGTATGAATTGGGGGGGAACCTCACGCTTTTTTTTTTCATCTTCTGCAAACTAAAAAAAAAATTTAAATGTCATTTTGCAGCAACGAAATTTCGTCCATAAACGAAATTTCGACCGGACTACCGCTAACGAATTTTGGGAAATCGGGAATTCGGATTAGTTTGCATCCGTTTTAGCTGTAATTCGGAATTCGGATACATCCGAATCTGAGAATTTCCGAAATTTCATCCGAATTTCGTTTCGGAACGAAACGAATCACACATGTCTAATATTTACAAAACTGTGAGGGGTGTACTCACTTCTGTGAGATACTGTATCTCTGGACTGGCATTTACTTGAACATTAAAGAAATACGTGTGGAATCAAATCTGTAAACCTGTTTTATCTTGAAAGCTTTGCAGGGGTTTTGTCATCCCTAAAGAACATCTAAGCAGCCATCTTGCCAAAGACATCTGCTTAGCAACTCAGGAGCCCCTACACACATGCGTGTTTGGAGTCTGATAATTATTTCATGAAGTATAGCTTAAAGAAAAATCACATCTTAAGACGCAATTAAAGTCTCTTGACAACATGCATGGAACATGCAATGGTTACCTTCAATACTAACCAGTCATAGGGTGACTCTAGAACTAACCATTCTTTAATATTAGTAGATGTTTATATAATTTTTAGTGCTGCATAAGCTGCTTTGCTCAACACAGGCTCAACACGACAATCTGAAACCCATTGTTTCCAATAGGCCTAGATTACACCGGCATGTTGTAAAATGTTGCATTCAAATGCATCACACCCTACCCTGCATCACACTGCGCTGCAGCATGTGCTACAGAAAAACAAAATAAAGTATTTTGACTTCTGCTGTGGAGAAAAAATGCACATTAACTGATTTAAACTGAAAGTTCAATTGGACTTTATCAGTGTTCAGTGTTTTAGCACTGATTCACACCTGAGTGTTTTGTAGCTTTAAGCTTAAGCTTAAAGCGCCGGAAAGTTCAACAACCAGAATCCAATGCTTCTAAATTGTACCTGTTCACATAGGAGTGCTCAGGCCCTGTAGTTTGATGCCTGAAGTTTGAAAATGTACTTAAATGAAAGCACCTGAAAAATACCTAAAAAAAAGAATGAAAATGAGTGCTTTTCAAGGATAATAAACTATCTCCTTTTCCAGTACCTTGCTTTCCATTGGCTAAAACAAAAATGGTCTGGCCTGAATATGCCTGAAAAATACACCAAACAACGCACAAATAAAATTGCTCCAAAATCACATGTAAACACTCATGATCAGGCCATACGGTTGCATTCATTTTTCTAAAATACACTTGAACCTGTGCTTTTACAATGCAGGGCAAAGCAACAGGTTCACTTTATTGCCCCTTTGCCAAGCAGCACAAACCTTTAATTTGCTTCTCCACTGCTACTGTTCTGTCCCCGCTACATGTTACCCTGTGGCCTTGTATAGCTCGACATGCAGCCGAACACTCCTTTTCTGCAATAAGCATGACTGGATGAAAGCTTAAAGCTTTATTAACAAAACGGGGTGAAACTGGTGAATAAGAACATGAAAACATATAATCAATATATGAACATGTAAATGAAACGATAGCTCACAAATATAAAGAGAAACAAGTTTGTCCCTACCAGCGATGCTGCCGTAAGGGGAATCTTGGCATTTACTCCAGACATGCGCTTAGGATGGCATCAGCCGCGCTTCTCCTTGGTTCTAAGATGGAGGTCGAATTCACAGAATACACTTGTTCCCTTCTCCTTGCTCTGAAATCTTACCATAAAAAAAACAGTTTTCTCTGTTAGCACCATGATTTTGAGAAGGCAGCTAAGTAAGTCAATACATTGAGGTCTATGGAGCCATGACAGCTACACTGAGGCTGTTTTGCCTATCTAACTCATATGCACGGAAACGCGCTAAACATAAAAACTAATACATAAAAACTAATACATTCCGATGTATCTTGTTCACACCTGCGCAATGTACGAAAACGTGTGTCGCGCAAAAAAAGTCCAAGTGCAATATTCTGGCCGGATTCTGCTCGTTCCGGCACTAGTAGTAGCCGCAAACATGTGGAATCCATGCATATGTATGGTTTTTCAAGTGGAAAATGCAACCGTTATGTTTGAACGGAGCCTGAGCTGAGTTCTAAGTTAATTTGCACATGCGTACCAGCCCTAACTGCTATCCTACTTTTTACAGACCTGAAAACCTGAAGCTAAATTATACACACAACTGAATATGTCACAGTGACTCATCCCACTACCTTTCTGCTCCTCATGGCACCATATAGAGCTTAGAGACAGACATTAAAAATTAAAGGACTATTTATGTGCTTTCTCTTTAGAAAATCCAAAATGCCCAACAAGTGTGGAGAGGAAAAAAAACAGCTGCCAGTTGAGTAAGGTAGGTATGACTCTCTGTTTTGTCCCCTTAGATAAAACAAGCATTGTAACTTTAATGCAGTTTTTAGAAGCTTTAACTGTTTGTATATATGTAAAATAAATACTTCATATCAGTAATACAAAATATATAAAACATGGAACCATACCAAAAAATTAAATGTTCCCATTATAACTTCTCTTTAGTATAAGAATACAAGAGAACATCCATTTGTAAAAACAACAAAAAACTCCAAAAAAAGCTCTCAGTTAAGGTTAATCCTGTACACATCTCATTTTATTTATTCATTACAGATATTTATATAGTGCTGACAATATATACAGTGCTTTACATACTGTGTCTGATCAGTACCCTGAAAATTCTATCTTGTGATTGTGCCTAGGAGCTGCTGTAGTATATCTACATTGTGAGCCGCAATGTAGATATGTAGGGATGTCACTGCTGTACTGCTCACTGCTGTTATGAGGGCTAGCTGGAGGAAACGTTGTACCGAATGACATACAGTGCAGGCATTTTCCTGCTTCTACTTTATTCAAACTGTTGATCTGTGATTTCTACACCTCTGCTGCTACATGATCATTCCCTCACCGGTTATCAGATCACCAGATATCAGAGAAACAGGACATGAGGAAATAATGCCTTGCTCCTCTACCAAGCCCAGATAGCAATTCTTGTTAACTTGCCGCACACATTCCTGGCAAGTTGTAGACTTGCAGAACACTTGCAATACAAGTTCTAGTTGACACTTTTTGAATTTGTAGCAAATTTGCTTGGCAAGTCTACAGCAACAGTCCTGCAGGTCTTAGCAAGAGCTCTGCAAACTCGCTGGTCTGGAGACTTGCAATACAGACTTGCTGTAATTGTGCAACAAAATTGTGATGTCTGTCTGCAATAGTTTAGTAAGTCATTTTCAAACTTGCAGCACAATTGCTTGCTATCTGGGAGATAGCCACCTCCAAACAGACATACAGCATGGGACAAGACTTGCTCAGTTTCTTCTGTGGAAAAGATCAGCTGCAGGGAGCCGAAAAGCAATACTAGTTCTTGCATTCTGCTTCCATGTTTGTTGTGATTGCTACCACAATATAGGTCTTTTATAGGTTTACATTAGATAAGGAAGCTTGTTGTGCTCCTGTTAATGTGTATTTGCATGTGATAATAAGATATATCTTTTATCATCTCTTCACTGCTGGTGTCAAATCAGTTTGTCTTAAGTAAAATCTCCTCCTGAAAGTTCTTGATTTGTAGCCTTGCTGAGGCCATTACAAACCGGGAAGGCCATCTCCCTGCTAAATTCACCATAATGCAAAGTGTGCTGTCACAATAATTGCATAAAAATACACACACAAAGCATAGCCATAGTTAATATTCTTACTGTGAAGTGAGAATTTTATATAGTTCATTTTCCTTAAAGGAGAACTATGGGGTCAGTGTTTTTCCCCATAGTTCTCCTTGGGGTAACGGGAGGACACAAACTAGCGGCCTCCCGTTACCCTAAGCTCAGTATACCGCGAGCTACAGCTCGCGGTATACTGAGACGCCGCACCTGGAGCGGATCCCGACTTAGATGACGGGATCCGCCCAGCTGCGTGAGTGACAGCTGGCTCTGCCTATCTAGAGGCAGAGCCAGCTGTACCCGCCACCTCCCCCGTCCGTTCCGCCAGTCAGCGCTGGCAGATCGGAGCGGGGAGAGGGGAATCCAGCCCCTCCCCCTGTCACGGCAGAGAGCCGTGACAGGATCGAGAGGTGAGGGAACCCGGTATGTGTTCTCTCACCTCCCGATCTACTGAGCCGACCTGTGACAGTCTCATTGTCACAGGTCGGCTTAGAACTATGAGGTGAGTGGAAATCACTCATGTCATAGTTCTCCTTTAAGCCATTTGTTCATTGGCATTAGTAGCTGTTTAATTACTGCCATCTTATGGGCATTTTGTTCAATGCACCATGTTTTTCTGTGTTCCCTCCCCTTGTGTGTAATATACCACCCTTCTTCTCCAACTAGTTGTTTAGTGTCATGGCTGCCTATAGCAGCACCACATGTATATGCAAGCTTGGAAACATTATCAACCTTCACCTTCAAATACCGTCTATTCATTCATCTGCTGTATCCTGTTGTCTGCTGTAACCTGCTGCAAACAATAAAGGCATTTGGTGAGTTGTGCTATCTGATAAGTATTTGTCCGCAGTGATTATATTTACTTATACAGACCAGACATAGAGGTCTCAGCAAGGGGTAAATCGCCAATACAACAATCAGAGTCAGAATATAAAGTAATGGTGGCCATACATTGTACGATTTTCGTTCAGAAATCGTACACTAACGGTCTTATGAATGATAATCGAATAGTTGATGGTACATCACCGTTTTTGGTTTTGATATTGTGATCGAAATTTTTCTATCGGTCAGGTAGGAAAATGTTTCTCTGACCGAACGAAAATCGATGAATCAGTGGGGTTTTCGTTCATCAAAAATCTTAGCATGAACAAAAGAAAGGATATTATTTCCATCTTTGGTCAAAAATTGGTTGATTAGTATGGCTAACGAACCATTTTCAAAATCGACATTTAACTATGCTTGATGGGGTAGTTGAGCTATAATTGAACGAGGGTTCGCGGCAGAAATTAAGATTTTCGACAGAAAATCTACTCGTGTATAGCAACCTTAAAAGAGGCAAACAAGAAATGGAGTGGTGAGAATGTGACACCATCTTAATGGCACTCCTTATAAATATTAGACACTGGCATGTAAATAAAACTAACAGTGCTCATTTAACACTGGTACTTTCGTTTTTTGCAAACTGCGCTTTTATTTATGAACTGCAAATCATTTTTTTATTTTTTTGCAATAGCAAAATGAAAACAACCCACAACTTTTCTCTTTTTTGACTGAGTTTTACATTTGCATCATATCTGTTGGATTCCAAACTCACAAACATCATGTAATCTCAGCCAGGAGCCATCTGGTTTTCTATCTGTGAATGCAAGCAGAGCAAGCAAGCAGAGAAAACCCAAGCAAAAGGAGATCAAAGTAATTTCTGTACCTTATACTGGAAGTGAACATGCAAAGGAATCTATTTGTAATGTAGTTATTAACTGTATGACTTCATGTCCTGTTATACAAAATTGCTCTCGGTTAATTGTGAAAATATGGCCTTGAAAAACCTCCTCACCTGCAGCTTGCAAGCTGGCAAAAAATCGTTATTCATTCACTTCATGAAAACTTACAAACAAGTTTTAGTCTAAAGCTGGCCATACACCTTACAACCATCGCAAGACTTTTGTCTTGCGATGGTTGTAAGCTAATTAAAAGCTCGTACGATCTGCCCATCTTGAACAGGCAGATCGTACTTTCGATCATCAAAAGCCCGCCCCGCTGTGGGGTGGGCTTCCGATGAGCGCAATGCTAAACGGGCAGTGTGCGCGTGCGCACACCGGCCCGTTCCGCAGTTGTCAAACGAGCACGCCACTAACCCGCCGACAATCGTACGATTCTCGGCGGGGTTTCTAGCATGCTCCTTCGACAAAAGACGTGCGACCGCACAGTAGATATGGTTGCACGCCTTCCATACACCTTGCGATTATTGTACGATCGCTGGATTTCCCGTGATTATCGTACAATAATCGCAAGGTGTATGGGCACCTTAACACTGATAAGCTACAAAGGAGAGGAAACCTTTACTAGTTTTAAAAGACACAGAAAATTTTATCTCTAGGTAGAAGATTACTGTTACAAGTTCCAATCTATATCCCTTTAAGATGCAAAGATAGTTCAGATTAAGTTATAACACTACTGTATGTAGTAAAGCAATATTAGGCCTGGTACATATGGGCTTCAGCCTGTATAAGAACAAATTGTACAGTAAGCTTTTATAGTGCATGCCATAAGCAGTATGCAGTAAGCATGTGGAAACCTTTCAGGGAGTGTCAGGCAGCTTTGTTGAAGCCTATCAAGCACCCTTCAGCTCCAGTTTGGGCAGGAAAAACACAAATCTTAAAGTCTATCACCATGGAAAAAAATCCCCTTGCAGTGGGATTGCACTTGCACTGCAAGAGGTAACTGGTCATTTCTGTCTAGGAGTATTGTGTAAAGGACTTTTGCTTTGCTGATCTCCACTCTCGCATGCTCCAAGATCAGCACCCACAGCCTCTTGCCCCTATGCTCATAGCTCTATGAGCCATATCTCTCAATATATGTGAGAATGCCGAGAGACAGTCCACAAGCCGGAGCGTAGGAAGGATGAGGTGAGCACTGACTTCCTGGGAAAACGGGGATCAGATAAGCAAAAGTCCTTTACAGAGGTATCTTAGACATAAACAGTTAACCCTTGCAGTTGAGGGGTAGTCTTACTGTAAGGATAATTTTTTCATTTTCCTGGAGATAGGCTTTAATGGAAGTTCTGTGCCTGCCACTTCAATAAGCATTAGCACTGCTTTAAAATTGTTTGAAATGACAGTCAACACTCTTATCTAAGTGTACATATCCAAACCTTTTTTTTTTAATGTTTTTATTTAGATAGAGTAGGGTGGGATTAAAACACCTGCCAGTTTATTTGTTGCTGTGTCTTTTTGGCATCATGTCTCCTTACTTACTGATTATGTTGAGGAATTAATAGAAAGTGAGAAAAAAAAACTCTATGAAGTATAAAAGATTCCACTTTTTGACAGTTGTCTTTGGGACACATGTCCCCATTATAAAATTTCTCCCACCTCATGTTCTGGGGACATGTAGAACATGTGCTGGGGACATGTAAAATTATGAATTTCCCCACATTTTCAGTCTCATTGCAATAGTCCCCATGGGGAAAGAGAGAAGGTGTGTACCCAGAGGGAGAGGCACAGGCAGGAATTCAAATTTGACAGTGGTTCTTTCCCCCCTAGTCTATTCTAATCTATTTTACTACTACTTTACTACTAACTACTAAATAAAAGGTTTTGTCTATACTTACATTTTAAGATCTATGTTCAGCACTGCATAATTAACAACAAGCTCTGAAGCTGACAGCAGATGGAAGATATAAAATGTATATGAAGAGAGATCCATGGGTAGCTTTATTACATCTTAAATCATCTTAAACTGGTGATTTACGTTATGTTGGCGGCTAAGCAGACCATTGCTCATGCTTGGAAGAAACCATATGTGCTTTTACAGAGGTCAAAAAAGGATGGATTCCTTTTTTCTTAACGAAAAATTGACTAGTATTTTATTAGACTCTGATAAAAAAAAATTTGAAGATTTGGGATCCCTGGATTGCTTATGCCCACCCATCACTTTCCGTCGAGAGTGTGACTCTTCTGTAATAGATATAATTTTGGTGTCTTTCCTTTGTTTTTGTGTTGTTCTTGTGGTTTTGTTGTGATGTCTTGGTAGTGATGGTATGGCGGGGAGGGTCAGCAGGGAGGAATTGATTATGTTTATCCTTGTAGACTATCAAAGCCAATGTTTGTATATGGATGTTTTACGATATAAAATTAATAAAAATCTTTGAAAGAGAAAATGTATATAAAGAAGCTCAGAACTCAAGCGTCTTTCCCTCAAAAGGAACGTACTAAACATAAATGAAAAGTAAAGTTTAGGGTATTTATGCTCATCGGCTCCATCTATTGGACATATTGTGCTGTGAATCTCAAACTCAAATGAGTGTATTTAGTGAGCAATCAACTTTTCCTTTCACCCTATGTTTATCATCACCATACTGGTACTGACATTTGTTTTAAAAGATATAACAAGCTGCTTGACACTGGCTGAGAGCTTTGTAAATACTTTATTAAAGCTTGCTGTTCACATAATGAAGCCCACATGTACAAGGCCTTATGCTGGAGAGTGCACTCTGATGTAACACATACACTGTATTTGTACCTCTGACAAATTTTTATTTTCACTGGAGAGATCTACCCTCTCTGTGTGTCCTGTTGACCATTGTCAAAATAATACAGTTGGTACCTTAATAGGTGGTAAAGAGTAGAGATGAAATCAGGTTCAGACTTAACTCCTCCAAACCCAGAAATGTCAAGTGGCCACTCGCCCAATCAGGTGCAAGGCGGGGCATTCCCTACCCTGCATCTGAACATAGACAAATGGGTGGGATGCTTGTGCTGACATCATTGGCCGTATATGGCCACATGGCCATACTAGGAAAATGTAATTGACCAAATATAGCCATGTTGCCATATGAGCTCAATAGCGTTACTGCGCCCCATCCCTTTGTTTGCAGCTGTAGGCGAGGAATTCCTCGGCCACAGCTGAATGGGTGGTAGTGGAAAAAGTTTCCTTCCGTTTTCAGAGGAGCTCAGCTTCAGACTAGGTTGGGACTGAATCTGAGTTCCTCCCTGATAAGGATAAATCAACCACATGGGACACCTGTTCTGATTATATCTGGGAAGAGATTATCCTTTAGTTTGGAGAGATTTCCTGCCACAGAGATATAACAGGAAGTGAAAGGAAATCTTGCCAAAAGGATGCCGTGAGTAGAAAAAAAATTACAGGGGTTTTAACCCTTCCCTACTCTATCCCAAACTAAAAAAAGTTGGGAATTTATATATACTTTAGTAACATTCATGTGTATATTTTATATTTATGTGAATAAGATTTTTTGCTACATAACTCCTCAGCTCCACAGGCACCTGATGTAAAATAATATTGTGCAGGCCAAAAAGCCTTTTTTCCGCAACTTAACTAATTAAGCCATTTTATAACAATGGACCCATCTGCAGATGTACATAAATGAGTGTATAATGTACCCTATTACCTGATAATAAGACCAAATCCTTTCCTCTTGTGAATCGAATATCTACAGCATCACTTTACTGAGTAGACTAGAGAATGCTGAGTACCAATAAACAATGTATCTTACTTGTAATACGCAAGAAAAAAATCCTCATAAAATCAATAGGCTTGTATCAATAACAAGATAAGAGTGTTGTTTTTCTCTTGGGGTCAATGAGCTTTTAACTGATGAAGCATGAAAAAAATCTAAATGTGCTTTCAGAATATGTGCTGCCAGCTGGAACAGACAGTGCATGTTCATTCTTTATACTTGTTTCTTTACTGTTATATGCAGACAAATGCTTAAATAAAACAAAAAAAAAACTTGTCATTCCATTTGTTCTGAATATATTATTTATGGTTGGAAATGCATTGCGTAGCCGCTTTAGGGCATCTCACTATATCAAAATAATTATTTCTATTCTTTGTCAGTTAAGGTATGCATGTGATATAGGCTGCAATGCAAGGAGGGACACAAATCAGAAATATATTGCTAATCCTGTTTAATAATTGTATTGAAATACTTGCTACTGTGTCAGCATGGTTTCTGTTAGTAACTAAGATATAATATTGCATATTTAATGTAAAACAATTTGACTGACAAAGCCAAGCATGCACCATTTTGTAATTTTATTATGAATTATAACTCCTTGTGCTGGTGTAAAAGTCATTTTAGCTCTGGTTTAGGAGACAGAGTATTATGAAAAATTTGGAATTTCATCCAAGTTAAGAGATGGAACATAGATTTATCCCAATATCAGCAAAATAAGGGGAAAGGGAGTCACGTTTATAGTAGCGAGTGGTAAAGACAGGTCTCCTGGGTTTCAATAAACTATCAATAACAAGCAAGGCTCCCCTAAATGCGAAATCCCATAAGATGGAGCTGTCTATAATAGAAAAACAGGCAGTACAATGTATCAAAATTTAATGAAAAAATAGAAAACAACATTAAACAAAATCGCATCAAAAAACCACCAACTGACAAAGACATTTAAAATCAATAAAAGGCAAGTCCTCCTTAGTATGGCCCGAGTGAAAAAAGGTGCAGTTGAAAATGTATTTTGACCAAATAAATGGTCAAAAAACTAACTTTAAGTACAAGCGCTGTATAGAAAAAGCAGATACATATGTATCAAATGGAGAGCTACTCACTGTACAGTGTATTTGGATGGTTAGGCAGTCCCTGCAGGAAGTAGTATTGAAGCTGTGTCCGCTGTGTCCACACGATCCAGACTCTGAAATCTGTTTCAATCAATTGTGGTGATGTGATCAAGATGGAAAGGTGCTGCAAGGTCTCCACACTGACATCCCCCTGCAGGGTGATCCACAATCTATGTTGCTGGATGAGGTTTAAAGATTTTATTCCACACATGCAGGTGCACTTGAAGGCGCAGATAAAAGGAAATCCATGAGTCAGATATCACTTGCGTGGCAGGTTGAAAATCTGTCAGTGTTGTCACAGCCGGTATATTAAACACATCGCCGGCTGGGGATCTATCCGTGGGTTCACACAGCAGGCTCTCATCCCAATATCACCTTTCATCCTTGGGTCATGTGGGACAAACTAGATTAAAGCTGGCCATGTAACCTAAGATTTCTCTTGTTAAGCCCTGGGCAAAATGCTGAAAGTGCCATCTTTTAGCCAAAATTGCGGTGCATCCATAGTTTCTCACCTTCTTGCTGGACGCTTCTCTGTCCCCTCTGACACAGAGCAGTGTCCAGCAGGGAGGAGAGAAACCTTCAGGAGGTCAAGCGGTGTAAGATACTCCGCGGGTCCAGTGGGCACAGATTGCGTTCCACGCTGGAGCGCGGTGCCAGAGGGAGCGTCACTACGGTTCCGCCCCATAGGAAGTGACGCGTGCGTTCGAGGGTGGAACGAGAAAGCCGCTCTGCGTTCCATGCGCCCCACCTCAGAAGCCTTGGGCTATTTAAAGTAGTCGGCAGCTGACACGGCGTTCCACGATTAAGGACCCAGCGCCCTGCAGTCAGTCCGCCGACACCTCTACCTCCTTGGAACCCTGCTGGACCTGATCTGTACCTCGGATGACTTGGGACCTCTCCACATAGCCAGCACAGCTCCTCACCTGCTAGGACCCTCAACCGCAAGTACCCTTTAATGGGATTAAGAAGCCACATGAGTTACTTGAATATTGAATGACTCTCTCTCTCTCACTGGATACATCTGATGACTAGGACTGTACACCTAATCCCTATATTGTAGACAATCGCTACTGACGTTACCTGTACCCAGGGCATAGTAACCTCTCCATTAGATAGTGTAACTGAAACCGTTTAGATCTCTAACTGTGGGCTATGAAGTAATAGACCATTTCAACCTTAAAAACATAATTGAGGATCACGGCAGATGATGCTGTAACCCCTAACTCTCCGTATAGTCTGAGAGTGACGCCTGGGGTTAAAGCTTGACTAGCCATTCCAACTGGTTACAGTGCTCTACGGTCTCCTCTCACAGTTCCGCAGCTGAGATCCATAGCACAGAGGATTAGGGGGAACGTGACAAGCGGAGCGGGGAGGAGAGCGCTGTCAGCAGTCTGTGTCACAGTCAGAGACTCAGGATGAAGAGCAGTGTGGGGGAGGAGACAGTTGACAGGAGTAGTCATCTGTCAACCATGTCACAAGAGTCTGAGCTCTCCTCCCGCATCGCTGGCTCAGCCTCCTGTGACAGCCAAAAGAGTCAGGATGGAGAAGGGTCACAAGCACTCAATGATCAGCTGATATTACTTACCAGTTCTTAGATGTGATGGCTGCATTTGTTTTCTTTTTTGCAGGCTTTTTTAACTATATTATCACCTGGTGAAACAAGTGACACTTCCTGTCCTAGGGTGACAACACACCCATTCACTCACTGTACTGTATCTATAGAGGTGCAGCAATGTGACTCTAGCACTGGAGGCTTTTTTTTACTACACAACTACAGTTGGCTGCATCTGTTTTATGAGGTAAAATTATTTGGTATGTTTGATGGGCAGCTTTCACTAGATATTGTCATAAGAGTCAGTAGTCAAATGTTGTGAGTCTCGAAAAGTGAAATCTGAATAGTTACTTTAGACCACTACACGCTAGTGTTCTTTGTATTCACTTATTAAAAGATAACTGCTCACAAAGCTAATATATTACTTCAGATTCTTGATGAAAAGTTGAATCACTTGGGGGTATATTTACAAAGGTTTTCACATAACTGTCTCCAAAGATTCTCCCATTTTCTAATGGGATCCAATTAGAAAAATGGGAGAAAGCTGTGGGAATCTTGTGTGAAAATCTTTATAAATAGACCCCTTTGGTGTCTTCTTTTGTCTCTTGTGAACTCATTGATGAGATATCTGTACAAAAAAAAATACAGATATACCATGACCTGGATGAATGAGAACCTTCACAGACTCATTGATGAGATGTATCCACTAGAGTTTCCAGTTCTGTCCAACTGCAACTGTCATTACATTAAGGTCAAGCTCTTCTAATGTGGAATAAGCAACTGGCTAATCCAATTGATAAAGGGTAACACCTTTGTTATAACATTGTGTAAGGGGCGGATTCAACTGTACAACAAAAAATTTTAAATATTAGCCTTGGTAGAATTTTACCATGCATTTCTCTATCTCTCCATATCCAATGCATTTCTCTATCTCCTAAGATTACAATGTCTACCAAGCAGAGAACAGGCATTCCTTTCTGTTATAAAAATGTTAGAAACTGAATAGGGATAAGTCAAGTAAAGCTGTTTGATAAATACTGGCTGACTCACAATTTAATTTATTTCTGTCTGTACTCAAAATCCCTGTGTCACTTTGTTCATGAATAATGAATTTCAATTTACATCTGCATCTTCGCCAGCAATATCCTGTACGTCATGTTGTGTTTGTAGGTTGAAACAGTTTCCATGACAAGCAGATTACAGATGTAATATAAGATGTTTTGAATTAAAGACATCAGCGACCTGTGTAGCTGACTTGTTCTATTAGTACACTGATCTAGTACTTGGTATATATAACGTACCCTAACATACACAGCACAGAAGCCTCCTGTGGAAAATCAGACATTCACATTGGTTAACCTACTATGTAGTATCCCCTTGCTTTCATATAAAAGAAGATTTTGATATATTATCACATTACCACAAATACAAAAAACTAGTGGTTGATATCACATTTAAAAAGAGACATGGCAAGTTATAATGAAGAATTGGTGGTCATAATTTATTCCAACATCTGCTATCACCACTGGTCTTTGCAATGTTTATCTGTTTTTTCTACACAAACATTACTGGCATTCATGTACAAAGCTTAAAGTGATATTAAAGTCAAAATGTTATTAAGCTATTGCTGATGCTGATTAATCACTTATAATGGATGCTTCTCCTTGATGTTTAAAAATTTTAGTTTCCTGCAGAATCAGCTGGTCTCCTGAGCACTGGTCCTGATGTCTTGTTTTAGGGCTGCTCCTTTTCCTTGCAGGGTTCTATAGAGCCACCCTTCTGTGTGCTAGTAAGCTGTGTGTGTCTTCACCAACACACAGACACAGGAAGGCAAGACACTTCCCTTCTCCAACCCCCTCCTCCCTTTCTCAAGCTAGTAGATGGATGGCTGCTGGAAACTTCTGCTCTGTCCCTTGTGATCTTGTACTGGACAGGAAGTTCAGGGAAGCAGAGCTAAGATAGTTGGAGTCAGCTGTTTAGTGACATGATGACTGTAAGTGTTCGTCAAAAAATGAAAGAAATACTTTGCTGGGCAATGTATATTTGTTTGATCTGGAGTCATTGTTGAAAAAAGTTTAAGATTAAGTTTGAGTTTAATACTACTTTAAGATACTCAGAAAAGTCACCAAAACAGCTGTGGATTATTGATATACAAATATCATTGTCCATTGTGCTGAATTTAACCTATGCTAATTTCCTATGGGAACACATATATTCTGCATCTACCAGCCCAGTTTGT
>NW_017308800.1:42414-45147 GCF_000935625.1 Nanorana parkeri | reverse complement strand
CCCCCACACACACACACACACACACACACTTTTTTAATTTTTCAAATTTTGATTTCTTTTTTTACTTTTTAAAATTTGTATGTATCTGATTCTCTTTGATAAAAGCTGTCAACGCAGCTTTAAGCTTCACAAAGGCTTCCTCAGAACTGGCATTCCACTAAATCATCACTGACTTCCTACCTCTCCTCAGGTCAGTCAATGGTGCAGCAATGGAGGCAAAATTAGGGACAAACCGCCGGTAATCCCCAACTATGCCCAGAAAAGCACAAACCTGTTTTTCAGTGAGGGGGCATGGCCAGTCCTTAATGGCTGCTACTTTGTTAATTTGTGGTTTCACAAGACCCCTGCCTACCACATATTCCAGGTACCTGGATTTCTCCATCCCTACAGCACACTTCTCGGGGGTTAAAGGTAAACCCTCGTTTCCTCAGAGAGTCCAACACAGCCTGAATCCGGGGAAGATGTACTGTACTGAAGACAAGTATGTCATCCAGGTAGACTGAGATATACTTCAGGTGAGGGCGGAGTATCCTATCCATCGCTCGTTGGAAGGTGGCAAGGGCAGAGTGTAACCCAAAAGGCATCTTCATATTGAAAATTACCTTCCGGAGTGGAAAAAGCTATTTTTTCCCTGGCTTGTTTGATCAAGGGTATCTGCCAGTACCCCTCCGTAAGGTCTAGGGTGGTGATATCGTCTACCCTGGGCATGGGATACACGTCAAATTTGGACAGCTAATTGAGCTTCCTGAAGTCATTGCAGAAACGCAGAGTGCGGTTGGGTTTCGGTACCAACACGATAGGGCTTGACCATTCACTCTGCGACTCCTCAATGACATCGAGCTCGAGCATTTTCCGAACCTCTTCGCATACAGCCTTGCTATGGGCTTCTGGGATGCGACACAGCATTTTCCTGAACTTTTACAATAGGGTCTGTCACAATGTCATGTTCAATTACAGATGTATGTCCTGGCAGTCCTGAAAAAATGTCCCTTTTTCTCTGTAGAAATTCTCCTACTTGTTGGGTTTAGGGTTTGGACAGGGTGGCAGCAATGTGTACCAAATCAACACCTGCAGACTCTACTCTCACCCCAACCATGGTGGATACCTGGTCTAGGTCTCTCCAGGGTTTTAACACGTTTACCTGGTAAATTTGGTATGGTTTTCTTTTCTCGGCCTGATCTACTTGGTAGTTTATTTCCTCTAACTTCTTAACAACCTCATATGGACCCTGCCATTTTGCTAAAAACTTGCTTTCTACTGTGGGTATCAGTACCTCCACTTGGTCCCCAACCTAAAATTGTCTCAGTTTGGCCGACCGGTTGTATACCTTCTTCTGCGCCTCCTGGGCCTTCAGCAGATGTTCCTTTACTAAAGGCATCACCTTTGAAATCCTTTATCTCATCTGAGAGATATGCTCACTTACCGTTTTATGTGGAGAGGACTCACTTTCCCACGTCTCCTTAACCAAGTCCAGTAATCCACAGGGCCTCCGTTTATACACCAGCTCGAAAGGTGTGAACCCCGTGGATGCCTGAGGAACCTCCCGATTGGCAAACAGGAGAGCAGGAAGTAAGTATTCCCAGGCTTTTCCATCATTCTGTACAGCCCATTTAGGCATAATTTTCAGAGTCTTATTAAACCGCTCATCTAGCCCATCTGCCTGGGGGTGATAAACAGACGTTCGCAACTGCTTGACTTGGAACAATTTGCATACATCTGCCATCACCCGTGACATAAACAGGGTCCATTGGTCGGTCAAAATGTCCCTTGGGAAGCCAGTTCTAGAAAACATATAGAACAGTTCTTGTGAAATGGCCTTGGACATAAGGTTTCTTAAAGGAACCGCCTCTGGATACCTTGTGGCATAATCGAGGACCATAAGGATATATCGGTGTCCCCGAGCGGACTTCTCTAGGGGACCCACTATATCCATCGCAATGCATTTGAAGGGTACCTTGATTATTGTCAGAGGTACCAGGGGATCCTATATTGTGGCGCTGGGGTGGTCAACTGGAAAGTGGGGCAGGATGAACAGTACCTCTTAACTTTGGCGCTGATCCCAGGCCAGTAAAACCGTTCTGTTATCCATGCCCGTTTTCTCCGCTCCCAGATGACCTCCAATTGTGAGCCAGGTCTAGATGACATGAGATGACATCATTGTGAGCCATGTCTAGCACTATTCGCCAATAAGGCCGGGATACCAGCAACTGTTCTGCAACTTCTACCCGAATTTCACACACTTTGTAAAACAAATCATTATTGACAGAAAAATAGGGAAACCTTTTCTCGGCATCAGGTGCTTGAGGTACCCCATTGACAACAGTTACCTGTTTGCTAGCATTCACTAATGTGGGGTCACGCATTTGAGCCATGCTAAACGCACCCCTGGACACATCTAAGACTAAGATCCTCTGGTTGAGGATCTGGGACCATAGCATCATTAACTCCATTCTCATTGTGATCACAGACATGCAAATCAGTTTGTACTGGGCTCCATAGTTGAGAAAAAAGGGCAGTCCCGACCCACAATCACATCATGTACAAGGCTATTCACCACCCTGGCCTCTTGGGTAAACAAACTATTCCTGGCAGAGATGGTGACAGGGATCAATGGGTACTCCCTGTTGTACAACAAAAGTGTACTAATCATGCATCTAAGACCAAATGTACAAATGTGCAAGAATCAAATGCAAATTCATATCAGCTCCCGTGTAAATGGATTCATTCAAACAG
>NW_017308800.1:37610-42364 GCF_000935625.1 Nanorana parkeri | reverse complement strand
ATAATGGATGAGTAAGCCCAAGCCTAAGTGATCCTAGGACAATGCTCAAAGTTCATATATTCGTGAAGAAAAAGTGTACGTTCTTGTGTTCCACCCTCATATAGTGTAATAATCCTCCCCACTCACCAGATCCCCTGGATCAAATCGCAATCAGTGAAATGTATCTTCTCTCCAAAAAAATTAACAAACTCCCAAGCAACGACACCGACATGTTTTTTCCTTTCCAATCTCCTCCAAGAATGTATCTAATATGTAGCAATCAGGGAAAGCAACAGTGTATACCTCTCATATAACTTAGAGCGCACTCTCTCATATATTTGGCACTCTGTTTAATCATATCTCGGCCTCCTCCAGGGTTCTCATAATGATTGATGATAATCACAATGTTATTCCCCCGATAAAAAAGCCAATAAAATGCATATAGCATAAAATCTTTTAAAACATTTATTTGCGCAAAAAAATAAAAACCGTACATAAAACAAGAGCGAATTCAGCATATAATAGACAAAAGCTTTCCTAAAACTTTCCACAAGCGGAACTTCTATCAGATGTAATCTGTCAAAGAGATGTGGGTATTATAGACGTGCGTGCTCGTTCCCGACGCGCTTCATCACAATGGACTTGCATATTTCCTGTTGTAACAATGTCGGCCAGAAGTAGGGACCCTGCATGGCCCCCGAAAACGTTGGCTGTATGACCCATGTGACAATTTCTTAAAAAGTGCTTTACTTCTTGCACACATTATCGAGTGCTGGTGGCTTCTATTATGGATTGCATATTAACTAAGACCAGCTGCTTAATCAGATCCTCCATGGCTGTGGACTTTTGTACAGCTTTAGCATAGGACATGCAAATGGTACACTGTCCCTTTAAATGTCAGTTTTCCGTAGAAACATGCACATGTGAGAGATAGCTTCTTGCCCACATTCGAACAGCAGGTGACGTGGAAGCATTTAGCTGGATTTCTGGCCAATCAGGAAGCCGGGGGCGGGTAATGACTCGCTCCATGCTCGTCACCGAGTGACGAGGGAGCATGGAGCCAGCTTTCCGGCCAATCAAAAAGCCAGGGGGTGAGTCATTACCCACCCCTGGCTTCCTGATTGGCTGGGAAGCCAGCTCCATGCTCCATGATACCAGAAGTTTTGGTATCAGGATAAGTATCAGGAGTATTTTGGGCAAGCGCGAGTAATTGCCCAAATACTCTGTATCGGCACCGATACTGATACTAGTATCAGTGCATCCCTAATATACTGTATAACAAGATACAAAATCTGACTGTATAACAAGACACAAAATCTGACTTGCAGTCCATTCACAAGGGTTTGCATTAGGGAAATTAGATTTGCAATTACTGTTTGAAAGTTGCCCCTTGCAACTGCATTTGCCTATGAGCAGTGCGCCATGTTTTATATAGATGGATTATATTTTATACAGACATATTTGATCTTACATAAAAAAAAAAAAGAATATCTGACTTCTTAAGGAAAACATAGAATAATCCTTCTGTTTCCCTTAAAACCATGACAGTAGCGTACATGACTGATTATGTGCTATAAACATTCTCAAGTTCTTGAAAAATTGTAAGTGTTGAGTTGACATAGAAATGGCTTCATAGGTGATGCTGTCCTCAGAAGACTTCCAAAAGAAAAAATATTGGATACTCAAACAAAGTTTTGGAAAGCTTTCCTCGGCTTATTTTGGAGCTGTAAACGTTTGCCAAGAATTCAGCGTATGCTCAGTGCAATAGTAGATTAACAAAACTGGAGATACTAGTGAAAAGTGACTGAGGAATGTACAGAGCTCCAGTGTTTAATCACTTTGCTAGTATCAAGGGATGGAGGAATTCTAAGGTCAGATATTTGGAACAAGTGCTGGATGCTTTACCATGGTAGATTGGAAAGCTTGTATTACGCTTCGATTAAGTGGCCAGTTATACCATTTTCATCAGATACACTATGGAGATAGCAACCAGTAAATCAATGATGATCATTGGTCTTTGTCCAATCATCTCTATTTCTCTCTTGAGACTACACGGTGGTGAAAGCAGATAGCAGTATTTGTATTACGCTTTAAACCATGCACAGATCATAAGTGTACAGCTCTTTTCCAGGCAAACTGAGACTCTGAGCAAGGCATGGATTTTAATCCTTCAATTCCCAGGATCTACAAGAGTGCCAAGAAGCTAATATGATATGCATTCACAATAATATGTTTTTCTCAGATGACAGGGATATTTCAATGCTGGCCATAAATTGCAGAAAAAGAACTGCCATTGCATTAACACCTGTCCTTTTTGCTGCCTGTGGTTGATGTTCAGTTGAGATCCGAAGCTACTACAGTAATTTTCTTGATACTAAAAAATACTCATGGCTTGAGGACCACAAGACCTACCAAGCTATGTTAGCTTCAAATAGCCTTTAATTTAAAGGTAATCGTCTGGCAGAGTTAAAAAAAAACCCAACCAGTTATTCTGTTCTATTCCACATACAGACGGTCATCCATGTTCAATTTTATTCCATTTACAGAGTCAGATATTGTCTTTAACTATTACTTTGTTTGAATTATTTGCTAATTCCGGTGTTTAACACAAAACCTACATTGTTATTTCTAATATTAAAATCACAATAGGTAACTATCTTAGCTTAAATTCATATCACACACATTGGCCATGTGTTGCAGATTCATTTACAGGATGCAGCATAGCATATAGTAAATATATTGTACCCCCTACACATTCCAAATAAACTAACAATTACGTTGTCAAGGAGCATGTATGCATTAGTATAGTAACAGAAAGTGAAAGGCAAGCAGATTCCTTAGGGCTTCATTTTATCTAGCACATTTGACATTGTTATAAAGGTATGCATTAAGCAGGCAGGGTAACACCTTTTAATGCACGGGATGAAACTTTACACCTGCTGTCCTGCTTTTTCTGTGCTTGACTGTTATTTCATCTATCACGATATTGTTTCTTTCCTATTATTATCCATGTTACGATAATTTAGTGCCAGATTACGAAGAAAATAAATGATGTTTGCCTTATTTAGTAACTGCTAGTTCTGCGGTTAGAAAGAGATATTGGATCAAGGCAAGCCAATATAAGAAATGAAGGGCCCATTTACACCAGCAGCATGCAGTATCCTCTATATACCGTGGGACCGCTTGGTGCACTGTGAAGGGACAGTGTGATGCATTCTTAGAGTGCATTACACTGTTTACCTTTACAGGCATTTTCTAGCATTTCTTAAGCATTTTTGTTGCGCAAGAACCAGCCATCCTCTTTCCAAAAAACACTGGGGAAAAAATGGAGGACAGCACAAGCTGAAAACATGCAACAAAACACTTTTAAGAAAGCTTTACAAAATGGTTGACAAACACGTCGACACACATAAAATGCTCAAAACTGCTTAAAAAAGGCATGAAAAGTTGATGTTTAGGTGTGTAAGGAGCCTGATGTTTTTGATTTATAAGCTCTTTACAGTAAACCTGACTTGGCATAAAATGTTTTTAAAATAACAACAGTGTTGTAGTGCAGACACCCATACTCGTGTTTGTCTTCAAATCAGTCCCTGTAGAGCTCCTTGGACCCTAGGCCCAGTGAGTACATACAACTTTCTACTTAAATTTAGATTAGGCCTCATGTTTCCTAATGTTAAACAGAGCCTCTGCTGCATCTTGAATCTCTGGCTTTTGGCTTATAATATTTGAAGTATGGAGCAGCATAGGCATATAGTAAAGAAAGCAAATGACATAGGAATTCAAGTATACAAACAGCAAAATATAACAGTATCAACAGTAATAGCATTTGCAAAGCTTTTAGTAAGCTTCAGCTTTGTAGCTGTAGAAGCAGCTTTGTAGAAGACTTTACCTCAAGTATTAGTTCCAGTATGGGCATGATAAACATAGATCTTAATGCAACTCTGTCACACAAAAACAAATAGAAACAGCTATACCTGCAAAAAAAGAGAATTAATATTTACCACGCTGCCAACACCTCCAGAACACAGCTCCATTTAGGAGAAATCATCTACTGACGTCAGCTGGGAAACCAACAAATTTGTGAAATTTGGTCTCCCTAGTCTCGCACAGCACTTATTGGTTCCTCCCGCTGACCCCTATGTTACTGCTGGTAATGACATAGAGGTGGTCAGGAGTCACCAGTGAGCACTGCAGGAGGAGATCGACCTACCGGAATTGTTGATTTCCCATGAGACAGCAGTGGAGGTTTTCTCCTTGATGTAGTCCTGGCATTGGCAGCAAGAAAGGAAAGTTTGCAGTGTCTTCTTTTGTAGGTATATTCGTTTTTTTATGTTCAGTGATTAACTAAATGTATTGCCTAACTTTTCCCCCTCTAGATCATGTACCAGCATTCGTTGTTTTCTCTTCTACCTTGTTCCTCTAGCAAGAAACCCTTTTTTTTACTCCCTGTAACATCATTTCTAGACTTGTAAAGTTATTTGCAAGAGCTGCTGTGAGCTTAGTTCCTCAAATGTAGGCAGGCCCTCAGAACTAAATCTCCGAAAGGCTCTTCTCCTACCTGCAGTGTGAGTTAAGTTAGGAGCATTGTTTTGCTGGGAAATTAATCAATGTATACAGGTGAAGAGGGACAAGAGGGTGTTTCTGGTAGCTCAATTGGTATTTTTCTGTACTTTTAGTGTTTTTAAAGGGATAAAACAAGAGGAAATGTGTATCTATTGGAGAGAGGTACTATATTTATATACACAATATCAATATAAATATATCAATATATATAT
>NW_017308800.1:25857-37578 GCF_000935625.1 Nanorana parkeri | reverse complement strand
TATATATATATAAATAGATAGATAGATAGATAGATAGATAGATAGATAGATAGATAGATAGATAGATAGATAGATAGATAGATAGATAATATAAATTTGCACTGTCCTTGCAGCTACAAGCCTCTTGCAAGAGGATTGGATCTGGGCCATTCACATTGTGAGTGAAGGATTCAATTCTTGCTGACCAAACCTGATGTACCTGATATACAGTGTGGTTCTGAGACCAGATTGATTTCCAGGTTTTCAGGTCAATAAGTAGATAATTATTCTCTATAACAGTGGGTAACACCCAGTGACCATAGTGACTGGATGATAATAATAATGATAATTGTGAAAGTTGGAAAACTGGTAACAGTTTTAGCGGAACAACTTATTTCCACTGCCATATTATTATTCATCTTTTTACTTGCCAGCTTTTACATTAGTCTTTTCCATATTTGCACTGTGTTGTCTTATATTTAAATGAATTATATTGTATGTTTATAAATAAAAAAAATTATTTCTATTTCCGTCACAGCATCATCTTCTTTTTCTTGGAGTTCTGCTGATAGTAATTGAAAGAAAATCAGTCTAACAAAATACCCGACAGTGTAAAATGGAAACAAAGAATAAGCAGTGATTATTTTTAGTTTCCTAATTAGACCTAAGCCAAGATAGAGATTGTGGGGATGGAAGGAGTTTGATCAGAACTAAACAAACAGTTTAACAGTGGTGAGTGGCAAATACATCTATGAGCAATTAGTGAAGTATAATATACAGAAACTAAAGCCATTTCCTACAATATCTGTTTCCCACAAAAATCAATCAGCTCTAAGCCAACTACTTTTTTGTAAGTACTACTCATTGATTTTTTAACATGTCACATAAATGCACTAGCTATCAATAGAACAAGATGTACAAGAATAAAAATAAAATCAACCATTTAAAAGACATCTGAAACACTACACAACCATACAAGATATATAACATATATTGCTTAATTATGTTTCTTAGCCAGCCGTATTTGCTGGGGATATTCCCTCTGGAAGGTATTTGTTCTGCTATTCATCCTGACAATGTCCCCAGGGAGAACTTTTTTTTATTGCATAACTTTATTATGTTTGCCAATGTGCGATCATCTCCCATTCCTGCAACAGTCCACTTTGGACATAGATCCAAAATCATTAATCCTGGTCTTTGATAGGATGATCCACTAAACATAAGGGACTAATTTAAGTAAGTGAAATGGACACAGTTAACCTTGCAACTAAAACCATTGAGCACAAATAACCGTAGGGCTGGGGATATGGGGCAAGGATAACACTGGAGCCTGGAATATCAGACACAGTTAACATTAAAACCAAGGACTGAGTGAAATTCTTATTGGAGTCAAGGATATTGGGCATTGCTAATACTGAAGTGATGTAGATGCGATATGGAGCACTCTTAACACTGGAGTGAAGGATATTTGGCAGAATTGATGCCAAATCTAAGGACATGCATATTAGTTAAAAGTAATCCGCTCACTGGCAAATGTTTGTCTGATTGTTTGTGTTTTTTCTTACATTTTGTACTGTTGGAAAACCTAATAAAAAGATGTTTTAAAAAATAAAAGTAATCCTAAGGATATGAACCATAGATAACAATGAATATATACAATATAGCATGCACAGCTATAGTATAACATTGGCAGCAGGACAATAGGCTTTATGAGTGCTATTGTCAATAAACCTATCTAGTAGACTAAGATAGCTAATATAAATACAGTAAATAAAGGAACTATGCCTTTTTTTAATATCAAATGCTATAATAAGCAGGTTGTAAATATGATACAGAACAGCAGAAAAAGGCAAATTACAAAGAAACATATCAATACATAGAAAAAAATGGAAGCAAATAGCCACACCAAAATACAAAATGTCTAAATCAGCTTTTCCCAATCTAGAGCCTGTGGGCATGTGGGTCTTTTACTGGCCCATAACCTAAAGGCTTTGCATGCCTTGTATACAATGTGGCAATGGGTGTCGCTTACAGAAAAGCAGAACAGAAGAGATGCATAAGACATAAGCACATACAAAGGTACATTTATGGACAAATTTGTTGGTACCATTACAGCACATTGAAACAATATTGTATTGATCCTGAAAAATGATTACGTTAAAATGAATTGTCTCATTTATACCTGCATGGCTATGGTAGGTCACCCCTGTCCTGCCCTGACCTGGGTACTTCTGTTTTTAACAGCTCACTCTCATCCTCCCTAGACACCTTGGCTCCCCTCACTACACGCAGACTTAGACCACGTCAGCTACAACCGTGGCAAACTGAAGTTACCAGACATCAAAAAAGACAAAGCCGCACTCTGGTTTTGCTGGGGATATTCCCTCTGGAAGGTATTTGTTCTGCTATTCATCCTGACAATGTCCCCAGGGAGAACTTTTTTTTATTGCATAACTTTATTATGTTTGCCAATGTGCGATCATCTCCCATTCCTGCAACAGTCCACTTTGGACATAGATCCAAAATCATTAATCCTGGTCTTTGATAGGATGATCCACTAAACATAAGGGACTAATTTAAGTAAGTGAAATGGACACAGTTAACCTTGCAACTAAAACCATTGAGCACAAATAACCGTAGGGCTGGGGATATGGGGCAAGGATAACACTGGAGCCTGGAATATCAGACACAGTTAACATTAAAACCAAGGACTGAGTGAAATTCTTATTGGAGTCAAGGATATTGGGCATTGCTAATACTGAAGTGATGTAGATGCGATATGGAGCACTCTTAACACTGGAGTGAAGGATATTTGGCAGAATTGATGCCAAATCTAAGGACATGCATATTAGTTAAAAGTAATCCGCTCACTGGCAAATGTTTGTCTGATTGTTTGTGTTTTTTCTTACATTTTGTACTGTTGGAAAACCTAATAAAAAGATGTTTTAAAAAATAAAAGTAATCCTAAGGATATGAACCATAGATAACAATGAATATATACAATATAGCATGCACAGCTATAGTATAACATTGGCAGCAGGACAATAGGCTTTATGAGTGCTATTGTCAATAAACCTATCTAGTAGACTAAGATAGCTAATATAAATACAGTAAATAAAGGAACTATGCCTTTTTTTAATATCAAATGCTATAATAAGCAGGTTGTAAATATGATACAGAACAGCAGAAAAAGGCAAATTACAAAGAAACATATCAATACATAGAAAAAAATGGAAGCAAATAGCCACACCAAAATACAAAATGTCTAAATCAGCTTTTCCCAATCTAGAGCCTGTGGGCATGTGGGTCTTTTACTGGCCCATAACCTAAAGGCTTTGCATGCCTTGTATACAATGTGGCAATGGGTGTCGCTTACAGAAAAGCAGAACAGAAGAGATGCATAAGACATAAGCACATACAAAGGTACATTTATGGACAAATTTGTTGGTACCATTACAGCACATTGAAACAATATTGTATTGATCCTGAAAAATGATTACGTTAAAATGAATTGTCTCATTTATACCTGCATGGCTATGGTAGGTCACCCCTGTCCTGCCCTGACCTGGGTACTTCTGTTTTTAACAGCTCACTCTCATCCTCCCTAGACACCTTGGCTCCCCTCACTACACGCAGACTTAGACCACGTCAGCTACAACCGTGGCAAACTGAAGTTACCAGACATCAAAAAAGACAAAGCCGCACTCTGGAGCGACTGTGGCGGAAAACTAGGCCTCTGCAAGACTTTACACTGTACAAAGCTGCCCTGATAAAATATAACTCCTCCCTCCGTGCTGCCAAACAAACTTATTTTGGCACTCTCATTAACACACTCTCATCCAGACCTCGTCAACTCTTTTCTACCTTCAAGTCTCTACTATGTCCTCCACCACCACCACCCACTAACTCGCTCACTGCCTAGGACATTGCCATTCAATTCAAAAACAAAATAGATACAGTTCGAGATCAGATCGCCTGTGTCCAATCAACTGCCCCTTTTATTATAGTACCTGATCCTCCATCACACTTGTTACTTTCCTCTTTTGACCCTGTCACCACTGAGGAGGTTACTAAGCTTCTCTCTGACACCCACCTCACCACTTGCCCCCTAGACCCTGTTCCCTCAAAACTACTTCGGTCACCCTCTTGCTCTATCCTAGACTCTCTTACTCACAATTTCAATCTTTCCTTCTCTACTGGAATCTTTCCTACCCCTCTCAAACATGCACTCGTCACCCCAATACCCAAAAAACCTTCACTGGACCCTACCAACCTCAATAATTTCAGACCTATCTCCTTACTCCCATTCACCTCTAAACTACTAGAACGCCTTATCTACAACCGCCTGAGTTGCCACCTCGCTAATAACAACCTTTTGTACCCCTTTCACTCCGTCTTTCACCCCAAATACTCCACTGAAACCGCCCTCCTAAAACTCACCAATGACCTAATAACCGCTAAAAACAACTGCCACTTACTCTTGCTATTAGACCTTTCTTCTGCTTTTGACACTGTTGACCACCCGCTGCTCCTCAAAAAACTCCACTCGCTTGGCCTACAAGACTCTGCTCTCTCATGGTTCTCCCCCTTATCTATGCGCTCCTTTAGTGTCACTTACAATTCTAACTCCTCCCCTCCTCTTCCTCTTTCTGTAGGGGTCCCCCAAGGCTCTGTCCTTGGACCCCTTCTCTTCTCTATCTACACCTCTTCCCTTGGTCAACTAATATCCTCACATGGCTTCCAATACAATCTCTATGCCAATGACACTCAAATGTATCTTTCCACTCCACAACTCTCCCCCTCAGTGTCCTTGTGGGTCACTAATCTACTAACTGACATATCCGTCTGGATGTCACAACATTTCTTAAAACTCAACCTTTCAAAAACTGAGCTCATCATATTTCCTCCCGCCGTGCACCTTCCCCCAACATTTCAGTCGAGATTGATAACACAACTATCCAAACCTCCCCTCATGCCAAGGTCCTAGGTGTCATCCTTGACTCGGACCTCACCTTTCTTCCCCACATCCAATCGCTATCCAAATCCTGCCACCTTCACCTTCGTAACATCTCAAAAATACGCCCCTTCCTCACCAAAGAAAGCGCAAAACTGCTTATCCACTCACTTGTTATATCTCGTCTTGATTATTGCAACTACCTCCTCATTGGCCTTCCACTACACAGGCTATCCACTTCAGTCTATCATGAATGCAGCTGCTAGACTAATTCACCTTACCAACCGCTCAGTGTCTGCATCCCCCCTCTGCCAATCTCTACACTGGCTTCCACTTGCCCAGAGGATAAAATTCAAAACATTAACAGTCACTTATAAAGCCATCCACAACTCCGCCCCCGCATATATCTCAGACCTTGTCTCAAAGTATCACCCTAACCGTCCCCTCTGCTCATCCATTGACCTCCTGCTTTCCAGCTCCCTTGTCCACTCCTCCCATACTCGCCTCCAGGACTTCTCTAGAGTCTCTCCCATCCTGTGGAACTCTTTACCCCAACCTGTCGGTCTATCTCTCACCTTGACCTAACCACTGAACCTTCACATTCTCAAATAATTCATCCGCACACAGCTACCTCCTCATGTATAATTTCCCCCTCCTCTTTTAGATTGTAAGCCATCAGGGGCAGGGCCCTCCTTACCATCTTGTCTTGAATTATATTGTAATTGTAATATCTTCCTTATATTGTAAAGCGCTGCGCAAACTGTTGGTGCTATATAAATACTATGTAATAATATGTAATAATAATAATAGGTCGTTGAGTAAAGTATTACTTACTGCTTACTCTTTTAGAACAATTTAGAAAAAAAAACTTGCACACCCTAGTTGGAATTCTTAGTTAGGTTTTGGGTTAAGCGCAGTACTTTTCAAAGGGCCTTGTAAATAATTGTAATAGTTTATGAAAATATGAGTTCAATACTTTCCTTGATGGATTGTGTTGGAAAGCATTGACATAAAGAATGTGGCTTCCTCGTGATAAGAAAACAATGTACAATATTTAGTAAAACATACATAAACAAAATAGTTTTGTTGCATTCCCTAGATGATGATCACTCCAGAGGCTCATCTCTAAGTAGTTTTTTTGTACTCTGTAGCTGGAAATCGAACAAAAAGCTAGTAATTCCTTTGAAGGTTATTTCAGAATTTTCTGGCTTACTTACAATCGTATCTGATGACATAAACGTATTGACAACAAGCCAAACCACAAAAAAGGAAAAGGATGTGTTACCAAAACATTGACTAATATATGTGGATTTTCTCTAAGCACAAAGGTTGTCCCTCATGTTCTTACAAATAATCTTCAAGGTAACCTTTAACCCAATTTTTTTTTTTCACTGCACAGTTAGTTGTCCAGCTAACAGTACACTGGCAAAATAAAGCAGTTGTAAGTATACCTTGAACTTAAAAATATGAAATGGACCAAAACGTTCCCCCTAACCTTAGTGAGCCTTATTGATGCATGTGTTATTCCTACTACATTGCTGTTTCAGGAGGTCTCCAACGTGCCCCTGACACTAAAGTAGGTATGAGATTAGAATTCATGTTTATGTAGAATTAACCTGAACTTTGCATGTTTGCAGTTTGGGTGCAGGGTGAAGTAATTGTCCAATTGGTCTGCTTGCCGAATACAGCTATGACTGCTGGATGTCATTCATTTAGCAGTGGTTTCACTTCTGCCTCTTAATTAAATACTTGCCTCCCCTTGGTTGCTAGGATGCTGGTGGCTGCCTGCATCCTAGCAAATAAGGATGCTGTGTGGGTGTCCTAGTAACTGATGACACCATTGGTTGCTAGGCTGCCAGCAGCCACAGAGTCAGTGGTTGTTATGGTGTACATACCAAACAATGATGCAAAAAAATGATGTGGGGTGCACCCCAAAATTCATACCAGACCTTTACCTAGATAGGTGTCTGGTATAGATTTAAAGGGCAGACGCCATGCAAAAAAAAAACAGCATGGGGATCACTGACAGCATGTGATCTCATTGAAAACTCTGGATACTTGGAAAAACAGTCCTTCCACCAGAACAAAGGGGAGAGCAGGCTACAGGGACCAATCTAGAAGCCCAGAGGGAACCAGCAAGGGCAGGGATCAGGTAATTAAAATAGTTTTTTCTTGTCCCCTAGGCATAAACATGGAGTTAAACCTTGTAGTGCAGCCCCACTGCAAGGGAAAACCTTTAATTACCAAGGAACTGTGCTTTAAATAACATAATACCTTTAAAGTAGGGATCCACCAATACTAGTGGATTTGGGTGAGTACTCGTACCGAGTATTTGGGTGAGTACTCGTACTCGCCCAAATGCTCCAATGCCTAGCCCAATACTTCCTGTATCAGGAAGCCGGGCAGCGCGTCATTACACGCTGCCCGGTTTACTGATTGACCGGTAAGCGGCTCAATGCTCTCTCGTCACACGTGTAATGACGTGCTGCCCGGCTTCCTGATTGGTCGGGAAGCTGGCCAATCAGAAAGCCGGGCGCCGTGTAATGACGCAGCACCTTTCATTCTGATTGGCCGGGAAGCCAGCTTCATGCTCCCTCGTCATCTCATGACGAGGGGGCATGGAGCCGGGCCTCCCGGCCAATCAGGAATCAGGGCGCCGGCTTTCATGATTGGCCAGCAAGCCGGCTCCCTGCTCTCTCGTCACATAGTGATGAGAAGCATGGGACGGCTTTCTTGTTAATCGGGAAGCCGGGTGGCGAGTCTTTACATGCTGCCATGCTTCCCAGCTAATCAGGAAGCCAGGTGGCGAGTCATTACACGCCACCTGGCTACCTGAAACATATCGGTCCTCGTACTCGGTACCAAAATACCGGTATCGGGGCATCCCTACTTTAAAGGATTATAATAAGATCCAATGTCATATCCATATGAGATCCTGAGCTGATTTATGTAAGTGATGCTCTAACAAACAGCTAGCCAACTGTTCAATGTGTTCGCTTAAAGTTGAACTCCAGTCAAATCTTTAGTCTTGCACAGTTATACAAGATCCTCTCCTGTACTGAAACTGTTTATTCTGATCTCACTGCACACTGTGAGCTTTACATTATAGCAGTGCTTTAAAAGCTCTACCAGCCTCTGTAATCTTCTTTCAATCATTTCACTGATGTTGCAGTTTATTCTTGTCCCCGATACTACCTAAATGTCCTTGACTAAAAACCAGCATAAGGCCAGTGCAGCCAAAATCTGAAGAGCGGGTTCTTTCCACAAGACACAGATAAGCTTGCCAGTAGCCGATAAAACTGTCCAATGCCCTTTCAATCCAACGTTACTGTTAAGCCCTGTTTAAGGGAAAGTGCATCAGAGCTTGTGGATTGGGAATGTGCTGGTTTTATCTTGTTAAAAAAATGGACTACTAAATGCTGATATCCACTCCTTCTCTTAGATTGTGATTTGAGAGATAGGGGTTGATTTACTAACCTTATAAACACACCACGAACGTGTATACACCTCTGTAGTGTGTTCCCTCCCAGCATGATCTATGGGTGGAATCTAAACACCTTTGTAGTGTGTACACACCCAGCAGGTGTGTTGTGCAAAGCCCTGCATGAATTTGCAAGGTGATCTTGTGTAAATTAGCTCTATGTTGTGTTGCTTGCGTTGATGAATGCAGGAATGTAAATGCATGAGCTAACCATTTTTGTCTAAACTGTGAAGCAGCATTATATATGCATCATGTGCATGATTTTTCCATATATGGCATTAGTGGAAATATGCTTTTAGAGACTTTTTGGTTGATAAATACGTTTTGCTGTGTAAAAATCACACGCACCTAGTGCGTGCGTGTGTTTAGGTTAGTAAATCACCCCCATAGTGTCCATCCAAAACAGGGTAATAAGGTTTGTGTAAACATATCTTGTATTTGAGCAGATGCTTAGATAAAGTACCTATGTACACCAAACCTCATGAAACTTAAGTAAGAACTCTAGGATTTTTGTTTTATTAACCCTTGCAGTGCAGGTGTAGTCCTAATGCAAGTGCGTGTTTGTGTCTAGGTGCTAAAATAACATAGATATACTCACCCGAACCCCCGAGGCAGCCAGCTGTCAAAGAGCTCCCTTCAGCCTGTCTCCCCCTCCTAGCAGCACTGGAATCTTCTTCAGTGTCCTCACGTCTATACACTGTGTATTGACGTGTTGATTTACGGGACCTTAGACTACTGCAGATGAGGGGGAGAGATGTTGGAAGGACCGATCTATGAAGAAGCCGGCTCTTAGCTGCGGGTGAGTCTAACTTTTTTCTTTTAACGTAGACACAAAATAGCACTTAACCCTTGCAATGCGGGGGTAGCCCCACTGCCAGGATTAATTAAAAAATTCCTGGAGTTAACATTTATTTTATTATATTTTTATTTCTTTCAATTTTATAGCCATGTTGACAACAAGAACAAACTCCTGCTACAGGTTTCACAGAGAAGAGTGGAAACCCAATGAAGTTGTAGCAAGAAGTAGTTTCAACAGGAACATGTGGAGAGGAAATAAAACATAAGGTTAGGTATAAGTAACTGCATTGATAAAATGTAAAAGTATGTTTTATCTCTGCATGAGTTTCGTCTGTGCAGAAAGAGTAAAACTGAAAAAATACTAATATTGTATTGAATAGAAAAATAACAAACTATGTGCATGGTCCAACAAATGGAAGATCTAGATAACGAGCAAGGAATCCTTAGTGACAATATGCATGATAAGAGCCATACAGCATGAGAATATATGACAAGGTCACATTGTAGACAAAACCCTACACTTGAAATTAAATATTTCCTTAATTCTGGAGCTGGGTGAATGGTGGTGTACTTCCACAGAATAGATCCTTTTATCTTGTGGTCAACAACATGTGATATATATAGACTTTTCAAAAGCAGTCAATGAATACAATCCTTCACGTGAGCCTGCATGGCATTTTTAAACTGTATGTCATGAGACCATGTGTGCAAATTGAGAGGTATGCTAAGTTATCATATGACAAAGAAATGAAAGGGCTATTTTGGTAATATCGGGTCGTAAACGCAAGTAAGGACGTAAGTGGGTTAAATATAGCTGTGATATTCCACAGTGAAAGACCAGACCTGAACTATTATGCAGAGCTAATTATTTGCTATGGGAAACATTGGCAATATCATATTCCTCCCTGAATAATCACAAGTGTATGCTGTCACTGTTCAGAGTGCCACTAAGTGAACATAACTGGGCAATATTTAATTATTAGAGATTTCTATTAGTCTAGGCTGGAAGCGCCACCGTTATTATTTGAAATGAAATGTATGAACAACTGTATGGTGGCCAGCAGTCTGATTTTAGGACAGGCATGAGTTATAAAGATTTGTCCCTGGAATTCGACTGCTTTGGAACACTGTAAAAAGTAATTTCAATGAAAAACAGTACCTTAGAAAATGTATCTTACATTAAAATGCGTTATATCATTTTTTTTTTACAAACCATGTTGTCATTTTATGTTAGTAAGATTACCTTTCTTTTCCAATTTCCATCTAAGTGTGTGTTTCAAAAACGGACACATTTTTAAACTATTAATAAAAATTTGATAAAAGACAAAAACACCATGGCTAACATTGCCTTCTATCGCCACCAGCTGCTGTCACGGCTTGGCCTTCAACAACAAAAATCTTTTTTTGGTCTTTGATGACTTTCTGTTATATTACACCAGAACTTCAGCTACAAAAAGAAGAAAAGAAAAACCACACCTCAAAGAAAGTAATTAAAAAAAAATACATTTCAATGCATTCATAATAAACTGGAGATGGGCCAATAATTTATCATATCAGTCTAGTTTATGGTGTGAATATCCTCTTCAGTTTGTACTTTTTCCTATTTTGTACTTTCTTTACAATATGTTTATTGGACTTTCAACAGCTCAGAAGTGTTACAAGTGTACAAATGGTGGAGAAAAGGTTCTCAACACAAGAACATGAAGGCAAATATGGCATCAAATCTACTAGACAGTATAAAAAAGCCATATTACAGTCGTAGCTCTCTCAACATTCAAATATGCCTTGCAACAGTCGTTTGAAGCACTTTGTTTGTGAGGGTATACACAAATGTTTTATTAAGTTTTAAAGGAAAATGCAAGCTCATGGGTGTCGATGTATCAAACAAGGTTGATAGGTGCACTACAGAGTAACACATAATATGGAGATGGTGACGGGCAATCAATTGCCTGAACAATGGGATAAGACTAGTAATGCAGCGAAATCTCAGCCACCGAAATATTTCAGCCAAAAATCCAAGGCTTACACTAGCCCAGTCTGAAAAGGTGCCATTTACAGATACCCTCTGGACCCGTTCCCGTAGCCAGTTCTCTATCCACGTACACACCACCTCATCTATGCCCATAGCCCTCAGCTTGTGTAGCAAGCGTTTGTGTGGTACTGTATCAAAAGCCTTTGAGAAATCCAGATATACCACATCTACCGGCCTCCCTCCATCCATATCTCTACTCACCCCCTCATAAAAAGTTAGCAAGTTAGTTAGGCAGGAACGGTCTTTCCTGAACCCATGCTGATTGTCATTAACTATCCCATTTTCCTGAACAAATTCTACCAGATAATCCTTTATTATGCCCTCTAGCATTTTACAAACTACCGATGTTAGACTGACCGGCCTATAGTTCCCAGGTTGGCACCTAGCCCCCTTTTTGAATATTGGGACTACCGTAGCCCTCCGCCAATCACCGGGGATCCTACCAGTCATTAAGGAGTCCTTAAAAATGAGGATTAA
>NW_017308800.1:0-21747 GCF_000935625.1 Nanorana parkeri | reverse complement strand
GTTTTAGCTGCCCGGATTTCTAGTTTGCATTTTTTGTTACATTCTTTGTAGTTAAGGAACGCCAATGCCGTCCCCTCCGTCTTATATTTTATAAATGCCGCTCTCTTGTCCTTGACGTGTTGTTTTACAGTTTTATTAAGCCATATTGGTTTAGTTTTTGATCTTTTATTTTTGCTCCCTAAAGGTATACACTTTGAAGTAGCAGTATGTACTGTGTTTTTAAAACAATCCCACATCTGGTCTGTGTTTAGGTTTTGAAATAAGTTTTCCCATTTTATTTACCCCACTAGGTTGCGCAGCTTATCAAAGTTGGCCCTTCTGAAGTTTAGGGTTCTAGTCCTTCCAGTACACTTCCCTTTTCTGTGTTCAATATTAAAAGTAATCACATTGTGATCACTATTACCCAATGACTCCCCAATTACAATATCCTCGATTAACTCTGCATTATTAGTGACAATTAGATCTAAGATGGCATTTTTTCTGGTAGGAGTCTCCACCATCTGGTCCATGAAATTGTCGCGCAACATGTTTAGAAATCGCCCCGCCTTTGCCGAACCCGAAGTTCCATTGGCCCAATTTATGTCTGGGTAATTGAAGTCACCCATCACGACTACATTGCCCTCTCTTCCAGCTATTCCTATCTGTGAGTGAAGATTGACTTCTCCCTCTTCCCCTATATTTGGAGGTTTATAGCAAATACCCACGAGAAGTTTACGGCTAGTGTCCGTCATATCTAGCTCCAGCCATAGGGTTTCCACATCTTCCCCATTATTTGACGCAATATCGTCCCTTGTATGCACATTTAGATTGCTGTGTCCATAATTATGAATGAATAGGAAGTTCTCTATATCACTTTCTGTTCATTCATGATTGTGGACATAGTAACTGATACTATCTCCTCAGTTTATGAAAGGACAGGAGCAGCTCAGTATAGAGGCTTCCTGTTCAGTCGTAACTGGGGCTGCAGAAAAAGAGATTTAGGACTCTGTGTTTTTTTTATTTTAAAAGGGAAAATAGACCCTTGATATTTTCCCAAAGGCCCTAACAGTAAAGTAAAAAAAAATATATAATAATAAAAACAAAATATTTAAAAAACAATCTAAACATTTTTAAAAGGTTGGAAAAAAGTAACTTTCAGTTTAGGTATCGGCCTGACAAATTTTTTAATTTCAGTTTCAGTCTAAAAATTATATTTCCGTGCATCCCCAGATAAGAACATTCACTCCAATGAGAGAGAGAGAAAAGCGTCAGGGAGAAAGGAGGAACCAGAGAAAGAGGACAAAGAAGGAGGCAGGAAAGGAGTGCCAGGATGAGGAGTAGGGGGTGTGGTTTACCAGAAAGAGGAGTAGGGGGTGCAGTTTCCCCAGGGGTTAACTAAATCTGAATGTTTAGACTCCTGGAGCTTGTGGCACACACCTTGAAAGTGTAAATAATCTATCCAGGGTGACCAAACGCAAAGAAATATCCCATAGGTATCCCTTTAAAGAGTAGTCAGTTTCTCATTAATAAAGGTACATGTTCGACCTCCTTAAAGCTTAGTTGTTTTCAGGACCTAGCTATTGTTTGCTGTTTGGCCAAAATTCAAAGGATGCTGGTTTAGCTTCAGGTTTGGACAAAGACATTGGCGGTTTGTGTAACAAGGCTTCCCATGGGTTCCACAGAAGATCACAATTGAAGAGTGGCCTAAGGAAATTATAATCGCTAATCCATGGTTAGTGCAAGACCACCTGTCACGTACCTTGGTTTGAGCCTGAAGTGACAAGAAAGGCCAGCTCTTGCCTGAGCCCCACTGGAGATGGAACAGTAGTTGTACAGACAGAGAGGGGCACGAGTGCCTCTGGCTGGTATGACTGCTTGACACACTGTAGCTGGTGGTCGATGGCAGATCAGACGACAGTGGTGCGAGGAGCTGAAGCATAGTCAGGAACAAGCCGTGCGTGTGCGCATTGTTTTTGCACATGCACATTACTAGCACCGTAGCGCCGAATACCTGCATGCGCATAGTTTCGTGCAGCGATCCGGACACTCGGACAGAAGCTGTACTATGGGCGCTGACTGATGTACCCTGACACCACGAAATATGTAGCATGGATCCAGGTGAGGTACAACCCCTAAAGCATCTCCCATGGCCTATAAGAGAGCTTGTGGGGACATATTTGGCTATTGTATCCAGTGTCAGATACCAACACAGTAAAACTGTTTTCAGGAGCATGATATTTGAGGAGTATTTGGCAACATTAAGCCAAATGGCACTACAATCTTTAGTGTTCAATATATTACCCAAATCTGGTTCCAATTTTTCTATGTGCGAGAGTTTGTTAGGAGGAAGTGTGGGGTGAAATCCCTGTACAGTGAAGAATCTAACCCCGAAGATAGGGTGATGTTGGCACATCTATCCTCAAAGTTGATTATCATTAAGGTAGAGTATGCTGGCGTATGATGGAGGTGACAAAGTGCCTAATTTGGGCATAGTGAAAGAACTTTAAAATTGGAGTCTTCCAGGGTTGTTCTATGTTCACAAACATTCTGACCTCTTGTGTTCTAAGCAATTGGTGAGCATATTTGATGTTCTTAGAAGCACAAAATCTAAAGGCAGAAGGTTCTTCATAGGCTAGGGAAAACACAGGGCAGTGTAAAACTCCAATTAGCAGAAGGTGGGGGGAGATTACCTTACTAGAAAATTTAACTGCACCCCATTGTTTGAAGTAATGAAGCAATGTAGGGTCCAACAACTTGGGACGGGGGAGGGAGCCAGATTAAATTATAAAAAGGAATGTGAAGCTTCTACAATGGCTGAAAGTGCCCAGGAAATTCTTGTGGTTTGTGAAGGCTGGCTATTTGTGCAGCAAGATAACACTTATGTATGTCTGGTACTCCAAACCTTCTAGAGAGCTTATGCCTATAGATAACATGACTAGCGAATCTCAATCTTGTGGTACCCCAGAAAAAATTGGAGAACCTTCCATTGTTATAAATGCAAAATGTGCCTGGGGATAGGAATTGTAAGCACTTGGAAGTAATATAGCAATTTCCAGGTGATTTAAGTATGAAAGTGTGCCATTTATCTAACAGAAGTGACAGTTGCCTGAAAAGTTTAGTGGTCCCCAAGAACTCATAGTTAGATAATGGCTAAAGGCCTAATGGCTATGGCTATGGCTAGTGCTAGAACAAATAATATTGGTGATACCTAGTGCCATTGTAGATACCTAGTGCCATGGCGGATCACAAACACAGGAGATGAGAGCCTGCTATACCTGATGGAAGCCTTTAATTGAGAATAAAGGGCTAAGATCCATTGTAGGAAAACCCCATTTACGAAGCACAAGGATAAGGTAATAGTTTAGAAAAAGTGCATAATAAGTTGAATCTCCCTGTGTAGGTTGCCCCCCACCTTCCTTTACAGTACAAAACCCATCTGGTCCCTGTGTATAATTTGGCCCAAATGTACTTTGGCTAAATGTTTTGATAACTTCATTGAGCAATGGTAAAGGGCTAAAGGTAGACCAGGCATGGGGATCTGTATTGGGTTTAGGAATCATCACCATGGTTGCTGCCAGAATATCAGGGGAAAGGGAGTTGGTTTCCTTTAGGGAGTTAAAAGGACACGCTGGGTAGGGTGCTAAAATATCTGTGACCTTTTTGTAAAACAGAATGGAAAATACGTCAGGTCCTGGTTTCTTTCCTGAGTGCATTAACTTAATGTCCTGTGCCAGTGCAGTCAAATTAAAAAGTGGAATGGATGGGAGAGAGACCTGGGTCAAAGTTTTCCACCTTAGCCTGTGAAAAGTAGGTTGTAGATGAATATAGCTTAGAGAAGTGATGTTGGGATTCTTTCAGAATTGCAACAGGATTACGAGTCAAGACATTATGCTTGGTTCATCGTAGACATCGTAGACAACACATTGGGGGTGATTAACTAATATTTTGCTGAATCTCTTATATACTGTCATGACCTGGACACATATTGATTGGGGTGTTTAGATGAAATGTGAAAGGGCACAAGTGTGTTTTGCAATTGACATAGTTGAATTACTTTTTTTATTATAAATTATCTTTTTTTTCTTTCTTTTTAAATATTTTTTACCCTAATAGTTCCATTCAAATGTAGCCCCTGTACAGTGGCTACAATATTAAAGTGTTCTTTCTGTAAAGAGTTAATTATCCCCATCAGATCTTGTGTGCCAGAGGGACTTGTGTGATTTGTAGTGCAAAGAGAGGGAGAGACAATACTAACCCAAGCAGATCAAACTACAGCTCCCAGGAGGCAGCCCATCTGGGGAGCGCGTGCAGACCATCGGAGACTTTGGAAGCGACATGACCTTCTGCTGAGGACTGTCTGTTTTATCACCCCAGGGAGAGAGAGAAACCTGGTGGTGATCATCGCTTACACTGATGAGGAGACTGCCTGATCTTCTATACAGCAAACACTGATTCTGCTGCTGTGGAAGATTTGCATGCTGAATAATAGAGACACTGCTGCCTCCTGGAATGAACAGACATTGCTGAGACCTGGCTGCTTCTGCACACAGACTGCTGGCAAAGTCCAGGGGACAGCTGGCTAGAGAGGGGCGACCCTTTCACCGGCCAGTGAGGGAATCACCATTCAAGCACATTGCTGCAGGAGTGGTGAGAGGCTATCGGCCATTGTGTTATTGAACTTAAGTAGTCTTTGCAAGCAGGACCTTGAACCCCAACGCAGGCTAGCCAAGTAAATTACCACTGGCCAGTAGGTTAGAAACCTGGGTATACTTGGAGAGTTTTTTTTTATCATCTGACAGGGTTACCTTACCTTAGTCAGTTTAGTACTACATGTGGTTGACACTAGACAGCTGGAGCTAAGAGGAAGTCAGAATTCCTAAATGTGTTATGATGTGTTATCCAATCCTGAACTTACTGGCTATAGCGATTTACTGTCTGTGCCTCTTGAGTTATTTTTTTCAGTAAAACGTCTATATAATTGTAAGGCATTCCATGCCCACGTGTGCCGCAGACATGGCAGGGGATTCAAATGTCACAATACTTATGGCATTTTTTACCAAGTAGGAGGAGTGATTAGCCATTTATTCATTCATTGCACTAAATCAGCACTACATACTGCTATTACATACTACTGAATTTCTATTGATGAGGTAAGGGTGATAAGCTGCATCTAATTGATTGGTTTTGGTTATGGTCACATGGTGTTCACCCACTCTATTTATTTGTATATTGTCTCATAACTTGTTAGCTCTGAGGAAGGGGAAATATCCCCCAAAACGCGTCAGCTAGTTAGGAAGTCTCTGGTGGGATCTGCTTTGTACCATTTTTCCATCCGGATTTAATTATGTGAGTAGTGTTTTATGTCAATTCTCAATTCTTTATTTAATAAACTGTATTATACGAGGAGAAGGTGCTGTCTGTTTGGTTTGCATGTTTTTGTTTAAGCCATGTGCATCTAGATAGGCATCTGCCTATCTGGATGCACATTGCTACCAGATTTGTTGAGAGCAGTAGACACTTCTCCACCTACAGAAGCTGTAGAAGTGCAGGCACAGAAAATATGTTTCTTAGTTTTTGCTTAGGAGTAGGATTATATTCAGGACTCAACAGGTTTAATTCTTCAGAATAACTTCCTGAAGAATACACTATAGCGACACTTAGAAACAGATTTGTCTAAAATTGCATTACCATACAATGCACCACCAAAGCCTAGATATATATAACCTTTTTTTAAGACAGACAGTGTGCACATCTAGGGGGTTATTCACAAAGCTGCAGAAGGCAGCCAAGTGAATAACCAAGCCGAAGTGATGTGAGCCAATCGATGTTCGGCTATTCACTACGGCTCAGCACGGCTGATTTTAGCCGTACATCGGCTGTACATCGGCTGCCTTCGGCTGCACTTCGGTCAGCCGAACATTCTCTGCATGTTCGCTGAGCCGAAGTGCAGAAGCTCGCTTGCTGCCATTCCCCCCTATTTACATAGGGGTTGAATGGCAGTGAGTGAATAGCCGGATGCTGCCGAGCTGCATTCGGCTCGACTGTTCTGCTCGGTACCTCCGTGGTACCGAGCTGAATAGAAAATCAATGAAAATAGTCACACAAAAAAAAGGTTGAAAAAATGTAAACAATGTAAATAAATAGTAAAATGAAGAAATAAATACAGATATTTTTAAAAGAAAAAAAAAACAATTGGGTGGAGCAGTGAAAGCTAGCTTCGCCCAAATGTTTCCTATTGGCCGGCACCTGCTAGGGTCTTCTAGCAGGTCCTGGCCAATGAATAACAACTGGGCGGAGCCGGGCATGACATCATGTGATGCCCAGTTGTTATTGTTTAATGACAGTTCAGCGTCCCCCGGCCATTTGGGGACGCTGAACTGTCATTACAACTGGGCGGGGCCAGCACCACTCAGCTGTCATTTGAGGGGCAAAAGGCCAGCCTTCGGCAGGCCGTTCGCCCAGCTTGGCTTGTCACTTTGGCTGAGCCACTCGGCCGCCTTCGGCTGCTGTTTGGGCTATAGTAAATAGTTTGTACAGCAGCCCTTCGGTTCGACTGAACCGAAAGGCTCCCACAACCAATGCAAGCCAAAGGATCACCAGAAACTACGGCTGGTTCCTACGGCAGCTTTGTGAATTATCCTTCTAGTTTGCAACTGATAATGAAGATCTGCAAGCACAGGCAGAGTTAGTTATGGTAAACATAACTGTCCAGCCCTCTCCTTAAGATTACATAAAGAGGGGAGCTAAGTAAGATTTTATAGGATTTTTCAACAAATAGAAACATAAACAGTAATGTTATATATTTTCTTAAAGGTATGCTGTCTGAATGGGAACATGTAACAAATATAAGTAGGTGTTTTTCCAATTCGGCTGCAAAAGTGGAAATACATTTAAGCTATTTGGATGGAATTGATCTTTAAAACCTACTCTAAAGATGTCAGTAATTGTTTAAAGGACATTGGACCCGGCTGCTTTGTTTTTAGAACAGTGCTATTAATATGTCTTATTAGGGATAATAGTAAAGGTAGATGAGAAACTGCCTGAGGTCATTTCAGCAGGGAAGCTCATGGAAATGATTGTAGCTCTTGGCAACACAACATACAAACTGTCCCATATAACTCATGTTTAAGAATGCCTTGTGGTTACCTGATGATTACACGTCAGAGGCAAACAAACATTCCTTAAAACACTTAACAGAAAATGTTACTGGTGGGAGTTCCTTACCTCTTGTCTGTATGCAATCAAACAGAATGATAAATGAAATCATTCTAGTCATGATGGGAAAGCAAGGAGAACTCATTCCAGAACACACCAGTTCTACCATGCTGGAGGCTAATGCAATAACATCATAAGTCACAGTCAGGGAAGTACTCAGTAAGAAGCCAATATAGATGTAGAGTACACAAGTAATGTCAACTAATGAATTTCAACTCAGGATAGCAGGTCAAAGATTCTAAAACTTGTATTATTTCATATAAACAAGGAGTACAGGCCCAATCACTTACTGTGATTTAATAGATCTAAACTGAGACACATGCACTGTTCATCAAAGGACAGAATCTGGAATGAACATGGTCCGAACCTCTGCTCCTCTGAACCCTATTGCCATTAAAGTATTTGCTTATGAGAGCCCTTTTACCTCTAATGTGTTTTGAATCTAAGCGTGAGTTACTATGATTACCTTTTTGCATTGAGCAGCAGTGGATGCTTACTCCCCCCCATTCGTCAGCAGAACCAAAACCTGTGTGCCCACCACTACTTTCAAATTGAGTCCCAGCAGCCAATCAATAGTTAAGGAGGGGCACACAGGAAAAGCCAAAAGCCATTAGTGACTGCTGTACAGCACAGAAGAATACAAAATGCCAACTGTTCAGTGTAATAAAGGTACTTTAGTCAGTAGCTCGAATTTTAGTTTCAGACTATGCACGATGCATTTGCAAGTGGAAGGGAGTGCAAACACACTCTATATCTGCCAAATGTTTTTAAAGCTGAACTCCAGGCAAACAGCTAAATACCCAGATAAAACACATATAGGGTAACCGTTTTACCTGCCAAGGGATTTGCATTTCCGATAATCCAGTCTGGAGACCTGCTTTTCTCTGCCATAGTTAAGTAATAATTATAGATCTAGTCCCTCCCCCAGCCTGTGATTAGACAATGAAAATAGAAGGATCACACTGATGAGCCCACCTCTCTGTCACTCTGCTCTCTTTTCCTATTTGCATGTTCATTGTTAGTACATACCCACTGCAGCAGAACTGATTAGCTTCTTGTGCCACCTCTCCCTTGCCCTGTCTAAGCTCTGCTGTATAGGGACAGCAAGTCACGGATGCTAAATTAAATTCAGGTACCTGCACTGCTTGCATTTATGGAAACAAAAATGTAATGATGCATTATTTAATACAGAGCTGCATTCATTTGTATCTTTTATACCTGCCTAGAGTTCAGCTTTACTTCTGAAGGAAGGCGTCCATATTTTCTAATTTTTCCAACAAGCAAATATCCATATTAATATTCATAAACCAGTTAGAGTGAACAGGCTTAAAGTTACAATTAGGCAGAGTAGGCTTGTATTTTTAGGGGGAAGTGGCAAATTATGCAGCTTTTTCCTGTAAAATTATTAGCCACACATTTTCCTATCACCCATAGAACTAAGTGTAGGGGACCCGTAATCATTGCCTTTGATAAGTATGTGGATACAGCTACTAGCTGAGTCTGGTGACACACATTTGAAATTCTGTGATAAATGCATAAATAACATGCATCTTTATTCAGTGATGGCTACACTCTGAAAATATGAGAACTAGCTAAAGTAAACAGCAACAAGTTCAATAATTACCAGCAGAATCACAGTATTGGCATTGGAACATGAGCAAATGTAATATAGCGCTTCTTCACTTCCCCAATCTAGCGAAGATGACTGCAATACGAGTCCCAAATTTGTCCATTGGTGAGCTGACACGTTTACCTTGGGGCCCTGTACCCTGCGCAGAAACAATTTCCTTTCCAATGTAACAAAATAGGCAATTTAAGATACTTTAAGATACTACACACTGTAGTATGTAGGATGATCCACCTTCAAAGAAGATCTCTTTCCAGGCATTTCACTTTATCCAACAGACAATTCTGTAAAGCAATTGTCTGCATTTATCCTCTCTATGTAGCTGAACATTCTTTCCTTGACTACGATACGATACGATACAATACAGCCTATCACACTATGTACTGATAAGATAAAGAAGTGGCTGAAGATATAGCATGACTGTATAGCAGCAAAGTAATACAATTCTAGAAATCCAAGAGAAAGTCAGTGGAGCACAAGGAACTTATTTGCAAAGACCATGTGGCAGTCACAATTTAGCAGTCAGTTTCCCTCAGTCTTCTTATGCAGACAACAGAAACAGGTGGAATCTACACCAGCTTCTCTGTGCTGCCCTGTAGGCACTGGAAAAACAGAAATCTGATTAAAAGTTCCCATTGGATGCCTCTCTCAGCCTTCCAGAAAGTTCTCTCACCGATCTCTTTCCTCCCATGGTATCCTGCAGAAGATTCCCCCTACCCCTGATGTTACATCTACAGTCCAGGAGGGCACATTTGTTCTTCCCATCTGTAGCTATCTTTTAAAGGTAAATGTGTTGACCATTTTCAGGTGGTCCAAAGTCCATTGAATTACATTGCTGTCAAGTTGTTGGGAACAGAGTGTTCTATAGTGACCAGAAACAGTCTTTTTGAAATAGTAAACAATTGCTGCCACATGACAAGTGAAAATGTCAGTTTTGAAAAGTGAAAAAGTTATTCAATGCATGTATACAACAACAGTTATTATGGTGAATGTCTCTGAGATTGCTACACTACACCCCTTTGGTTAATAAAGGTCACTGATCTTAACTTTGTGTCATGGTGCCTTGGTAAACAACTCCTAAACCGTCTCTTCTAGCATCAACATGGAGAGTTAATGTTTTTTTTGGGTCAGCACATGCTTAAACTGATGCATGGGTGAGGCAGTCTGTTAAGGACTAACAGGTGTATTGGAGAACCATAGGGGTTAGTTTTTTTATACTTCAGCCACACAGAATACATATCACAAGAACAAAGTAGCTCAAATTCTGGTGGCAACTCCACTTCCATCATGAGGTAAGAACTGGAGTATTCTTCACACTTTTAACTCCTAATCTCAATTAAATGACATGGCATACCTGTATCTTATCATATGAGTCTCAAAGACCTCTGTATACCCTTCAACTATGGCAGGAAATTCTAACTTGAGAGATACATATCTGTCATATGGAAATTTGGTATTTCTCAGCCCCTAGATTTCCAGGATTTCTAAATTATCTAATGGCAAACCTTTCAGCTGTTTCTGGTAAAAAAAAAAACACCCTGGATACTATGGTAATCGGTGCTCCACTATCAAGCACTGCTCTGCCATACACTCAACCTATCATCAGTAACATTACAGTCGAAGTTCCCATCACACTCTTGGGTAAACCTCCTTTTTTCCATTGATTATATGTCTTATGTTTTGTGTTCTAGTGCTGCACAAATGACTGTCTTCCCTGCAAGTGAGATTTTCTTTCCGCTGCTTTTCTGCTCTCTCTGGGCCATTTAGGTGAGTTTGAGGCAGATACAATTGTTTTCTCTTCACCCTTCTTGACAGAAATTGCTGGACAAAAGAATGTAGAGATGGTACTTTTTATGTTCAGGTTTCTGGAGCTCTTCACACCTGCCCTCTTTACAAAGGCCCCCTGCTTGGACACATAATACACACTATGTGGTCTATTTTTAAAGGATTTAATAGAACATTTGCCCAGTGACTCCTTCAGTGCTTTTCCCAATTCTGAGGGACTCGGGGGCCTGCAATGATTTAACAGCTCACTCAGGTACATTTTATTCACAAACAGAGAATGTCTGCTAAATGTGCAGGAAAACCTACATTCACTCTTTTTTAAACAGGGTGCATGTAACAGTAAAGTCTGTCTTCTGTTCCAGGACAGATGTTAAAAAATGTTGGGGAATAAAATCATCAGTGGCTGAATCAGGGCAGCCATCAGGGGGGTACAGCCGATACTCATGTAAGGGGCCCGGGCAGCCTGAGGGGGCCCACCCGGGTCCCTTACATGACTATCGGCCGACGGAGAAGGGCGAGGAGGCGGAGGCCTGGCCCTGCATCCAGCGCGTCACTAAGCCCTGCGTCCAGCGGCGCGGTGGGGAGCCCAGCCTAAAGCCGTGTAAGGGGCCCCAAAATTTCTGATGGCTGCCCTGGGCTGAATGTTAGATGAATATTGGGTGGATATTAGCTGGATGTCAACTAATTCCCAGCACAATTGTCGGGATCCGCTTCAGCTGCTGCGTCTCAGTATACCGCGAGCAGCTGCTCACGGTATACTGCGGTGTCTCAGTATACAGCGAGCTACAGCAAGCTGTATACTGAGCCTAGGGTGACGGGAGGACGTTAGTTTGTGTCCTCCCGTTACCCTAAGGAGAACTATGGGGAAAAGACTTAACCCCATAGTTCTCCTTTAAATAGCGTGAATGTTGCCCAAAGAATTTTGGATGAATGTCAGGTAAATCGGCTACCAAAGCTTTTTCTAATATACTTTAATGTTTATACCAGGCCACATGTAATTCATAATACATACCCAAAGGAACTCACATGATCCTACATATATGCACTAGGCTTAAGAATCACATATTTTCGCACATATATTGAGGATATAAATAGGGACGGTGCAAAGATTGCCTATTCGATTCAGTCTACAGTCCTCACTTTCTAGCAGCACTTTAATTAGGCTGCTGAATTGCTCATGACTGGTCAACTGCTTTGTGTCTGTACCTGTGCTTCTGTGATGTAGCCATATGAGGTAAGTGATGACACAGGGGGCAGCAGCAGATAGCAGACACTTCAAGGAGCATTTTAATTGAGTCTGCTAGGACTGAGACTCCCTTAAACATGACTGAGGAAGGACAGGGTGCACATCATTCAGTATAGGGAGGTTTGGCACTCTAGTACAAGTCTATTATGTTGGATTTTCCAGTAGCGCAATAATAATATGGGTTATAACAATGCTAGATCTAACTAATTAATAGGAAAGGGTTGCCTTTTAATATAGCGAAACATCGTCTCATCCCAGGGAAACCCTTTTAAGCTTCTGAGTGGTATACGGCATTGATTCTGGAAAGATAAATCTATTGGAGGCCTTTGCTTGCCTATCTAGAGTCCAATGCTTCTCAAATGGCTGCAGCTGCTGCTGAGAGGGTCTATTTGCAAATGAAAGGGAATTCACAGTTCGTTTGGATGACTCATTCCAAGTTTACTGGGTGGTTCACACGCCTGCCGGAACAGGAAGGCCCTCATTGTGCTGAATTGTTTTCCTGAATGCCTTTATGAACAACAGCAAAAGGAAATATTACAGTTTGGCAGAGGTCCATAAGCCTGATTGGTACTATAGTGCTGAGAATGCAAAGCAGATCTCTGCCAAGTCAAACATATCCTCACAGCTTCAGTTATTTTTGTCTGTGAGGAAACTGAATTGCTGGCTCCCTAAGTAAAGGGTTTAGAAATGTGACAGAAAATTACAATAATGTCTTAGGAACCACAAGCAACGTATTGTTTTTGCACAAAGTATCAAAAGGTAACACTGAATAGCCGCATGAAAGAAGCAGATCACATGCAGAACCCTCCTCACTGATCCCCAAATGACCTCCAGTCACATCCTGCGATAGGGAACATTGAGTACAAGTTTAACAAGGGCTTTGCCTGAGAGTTTATATCCGCAGGATGTGATGGTATATACTGTGCACACAAGAAATATATAGATTATCAAATATTTATATATTTTTTTTTACCACATTCAATTTATCTACAGGAATACTCATAGTAGGGATAAGGTTCGGATTCACCAAATGGTGGGTTTGCTGAAAATCCAGGGAGGTTCTAGGTTCGCTTTGGGGTTAACTTACAGTGATTTTCACTGGACAGAATTCTAATGGATCCATAATGCCCCGCCTAACATCTTACATATGGTCAGAAGGGTTAGAATTGTGGATTGCAGTGTGGTGGACTACATATTCTTGTGTATAACCCTCTTGTTCACAGTTCAGAGACAAAAAAGTATTTTTTTAGGACTACCATTTTTTGTGTGCCAGAACACAAAATTGGTGTATTTGGGTTTTTATTTTCTTTCATCTCACATTAATCAATATTTTTGTGCTAGGTAAACAATGGCCTAAGCTGTAGTGTTTATGTAGTTTTTGTTTTTTGTGGGGATGTATATTTTATTATCTGTTGCTAGAGCTTAATTTTTTATTTCAGGGGGTGCAGTGTACTCTTGTTGCTGACACAGGCAAGGCTGCCCTGTTTGTAGTATGTAGTAGGGAGAAGCAGGTTCTACTGGACAAATAGGTTTTTGGGCCACACCATCTAGAAGCAGAGCACATCTGCCTTTTCTGTCTCTTAGATTGACAATGCTACACAGCCACAACACACACAGGAGGTAGTGGAGTGGTTAAGAAAGCCTTATTTTTACTTCTCCCAGTTTCAGAGAAGCTAATTGTCTGCAGGTGCTGCTAATATGACTTCTTCCTTATCCTCCTCCTTCTCGATTGCTATACCCAACATATCCTCAAACTGGCTTTGAGGAAGCAGTGGAATTATTTTATCACATAATCCATGACTTGCTGTAGAAGGATGAGGTTGGTCATGCACATGCATTCCTCCTTCAGATACTGAGGTTGAGAGATGATCAATCCTCAGTTATCATGAACACAAAGTAGGGTGCAGCCACTCAGCAGCCAGGGAACATCAAGCAAGAGTTTCATAAGCTGAAGTGATCTTTCATAAGCTGAAGGTTACTGTTAGGTGGACTCCAGTGATGAGGAGAGGGTAGATGATGAGGAAGCAGACCCTCTGAGGAAAGTTCTTAGGGAGAAGAAGAAGAGCAAGGGATTATTTTGTAAAGGGGCAACTTACAGAGGACTGGAGGGAGAAGTCATCCTAATCCATCTGCTGCCGACAGCATCATTGTGGTCTGCAGCCTCTGCCTGCAGTGTATCAGCTGTGGTAAAAGTATCAGGCATTTGGGTACCGCGTGCATGAGGAAACACATGACTCCACAGACCTCGGAGGGAGCAGAACCTCAATCAGACAAGTTGACAGCAAAAGGCCTGCACTTTGCTGTCCCTCACTTTCCTCATTTCCCCCTCCACAACATTCTTATGCTGCATGTGCTGCAACAACTACAACCTCTAATCGGAAGTCTCACATGGGTTTCAGAGGCTTATGATATGACACAAGCAGGATGAAGGTTATGTGACCACACTCTGGCACTGTCTAATGTTTGCTGCATGGTTAGTTGTCTATTGCACCTCATAATTTGCTGCCTTTTCCAGTGCTCTGACACTATAAAGATCCCACAAAATGTTTCTGTAGCTCGACCTTAGCTGCAAAATGTTTTCTGCAGGGTAAAACTTGTGTTGCACCTTAACGTTTTAAATATATTCTGGTGCTCCGCAACCCAAAAATATTTGTGGCTGTGGTATCTCAGATACTAATCTCTAATGTTTATTTTAAGATAAAACCTGCCTCATATCTCTCTATTATATTGCAGCTTAACCAATCTCTTTTCATACAAATTAGCTACTATACTGTATGATACTAGTGGCTGCTGCCTCTCAGATAGTACACTCTATTTTTATTTTAAGTTAAAACTTGCCTTGTCTTTTTTGCAATTATATTGCAGCTTAAGTAGGTGGTTTGCAGACATGTCGTGTGATACCCCATGGTGTTTTTACATTCTCAAAAATATCCACCATTTGCTGGGTGAGAGGGCGTGTTCAGGGAAGTGCGCCTAGTGGCAAAGAATTTTGGGGGGTGAGTTTGTCGGTGGTCATTAGCATCAGTTTCATCGAATATTATTAGCTTATGCAGTGCTTGTGTCAGGTTGTGGAGAGTAAATGGAGTTGGTGATAGGCAGTTTTGCATAATGCATTCTTTGACAGCCAATATGCAAAGGTATTCCAGCTTGGTAGAGGGTGGGGGTGGTATTGGAGTTGGGATGTGTAGTGAGGTTGAAGTAAAATAGAGCTAGGTGTGGGGTAGGACCCCTGTAGTGTTCTGTGAGCTTTTTGCCATGAATCCAAGTATCTGTTGCCAGTAGAATGTGATTTGGGAACACATCCTGAGCAGGTGATCTATGTTGGTAAAGTACCCTCCATGGGGTATGTTGAGAGCATTATATGACCTGTAAATAATTTGAATTTGCATTTCTCACTATATTTGGCTTAGGTAGTCATTATGCACCTTTTTTCCAGCCCTGTACCTAAGAATACAGAATGCCTAATGGTGGCATATGAAGAAGAGGGTCCCACAAAAGTGTGGCTGCTTATTAATAGAGGAGTTCTTATAGTTGGGTATAGTCATGTAATAGAGGTAGATAAGGATAACAATGAGGTTGTCTTCATGTGTGATAAAAGAGTTTTGGGATCCAGAAGGCTGGTAATATAATGTTTGAGTGAGACTTGGACCAAGGCATGTGGGCTGGTTTAGCATATTTATCACTAAGGAGGGAAAATGGGCATTACCTGGCCATCTGATTGAGGATACCTTGGATATGTTTTATTTCTTGGATTCCCAAAATTTTAAAGTCCTTGAGTGAAATTGGAGGTGGATCTAATTGGTTCAGGGGAAAATAGAGTCTAGGATTTTTGTAGCAACTTGTTTCAGATGGAGAGGAGGAAGGTGGGCTGTGAGTGCAGGATACCCTTCAGCAACCAGGGAAGGCTATTTGGGATTCCGAGGCAGTGTTTTTTCATTGGGACTTTTTTTTTTTTTGGTTTGTGAAATATTTTGGGTAAAATAGGTAAATGTGTTGTTGATATCAAAATGGTGCACCCAGAAAGGAAAGATTTGAATGGGTATAGAAGCACGGCAAAACTAATCATGGGAGGCTCTTCCAGGACTGCAGCTCTTTGGTTATTTTTTATATGATGGGGGAATAGTTCAAGGTGTAAATCTTAGAGGTATTTCATGATATTTGGATCTTTAAGCATGTGAGATGGTGGGTACCACCGCGAGGTTGAGTGTTGCAGTCCAGAAGTGGTCATCGTTTCTGTCCCTGGCCAAAAGAAATAGGAGTTCACTTTTTGAATTTAAATATGTTGAATCACAAGAAAGTGCCAAAATGGGTACTGTGTGAAGTAAGTTTTTGGAGGTTTTGTATTGGTCCGTGAAGAAATAACAGGATGTCGCCATTAAAACATATGGATTTCATAGACTACTGTAATAAGATAAGATCTCTTGGAAATGTTTTGCAATTTATATTCTATGCAACTGACTTGTGAAATAATCTTTTGAAAATAAAGAAAATGTTATAAAAAAAAAAAAACATATGGATTTCTGTGCCGCCCCAACAGGGGCATAGAATATGAGATGTATAGCCTCAGTTAATATTAGCATTGTTATATAGGTTAGAATTTATATAGTGTGATTTGCCTAACTATTTTCTCATAGCTAAATTCATGTGTTATCCTATGCTGCCATCTAGTGGCCTTTTGTTGTAACAAACATGCTTTCTGTAATTATTCCTCATGTGACGATGTATTTCCCCCTAGTGTAGGCCCCACCCGTCTTCCTGTGTGCAGTACTTCCTGTGTCATGGGCACAGTGAAAGCCACATGTAACAAGGACACACAGGTAATCTGCACAGTACGGAGGAAAGGCATCATTTTCTGACCGCACAATACTATAACCGTTCAACTGCTGTTCCTATCATCTGCTGTAACCTGATGTAGAAGAATAAACACCTTTTTTGAATGAATCGGTATTGACGAGTTCAGCTATCTGACGAGGATTGTCCGCAGTGAGTATATCTGCTTATACAGGCCAGGCATAGAGGTCTCAGCAAGGGATATATCTCGCTATCACAACGATCGGAGTCAGAATAATTTCAGTTCTTTAAGATGTATTTGAATATCTCAAAAAAGGTTAGTAGGAGAAAAGGAACATGGTAGGAGTTATATGGCTAGATTGAAAAGCAGGGGGATAAGGGATATGTCTCTTAGCTTCCGCTGTGTAGTGTAGGACTACTGCCACATGCAATTTGGCAGTAGGGGAGGAGTACACAGTAGCAAACAAAAGAGCCCTGAAAGCCCATACGTCCAAAGAACATATACAAATATTTCCACTCTATGCTGTCACAGGGTTTCTCCCGTCAAGCAACAAAATTGGCCCTGAAAAAGAAGAAGAGCCCAACAGCTTATTATCAAGAACCATAAGCATTTTTCTGGTAATATAGTTTGCCACTGTTCCAAGTACATGCCTGTCTGGGCATGGATGTTTGATTTGGGGAGCATGGTTTCTAAATGATAAGCCAGGATCTTAGAGAGAAATGTCACATCCTGGTTGATTAAAGAGATAGGCCAATACGCCCCTGGATCTAAACAGTCCTTGTGTTTTCTTGTAAATTACTTTGATATAGATCTCCATTACAGAGGGGAGGGAGGTTTTAGTTTGATACCTATGGTTATATTGGGATCCTTACAGAAGATCTTGTAGAATTCAGTGAGCTTGCCATCAGGGCCAGTTGCTTTTGTACTGGCCAAGTGTTTGATAACCCTAGTAACCTTCTCAGAAGTGATCTCGGAGCTCAGTAGCTGAAGATCATCAAAATCATTGTGGGAGAGCTGCAGCTTTTTAAGAAATTCAGTGAGGGCTTCAATGTGTGTAGATTCTGGAAGAAATTAGAGAAATGCCAGACAGACCTTTAGGTTATGTTGTATAAGTCCAGAATGGTCTAGGATATATGTGATGTGGTACATCTGGAAAAACTCTCGACCTAGGTTGGCCTCAATTTCATGAATTTTTACCAAATTTTAAAGAATTTTGCCTCTTTGTAAGATGTAATATAACAGTCATATTTATTAATACAGACATGTGTCCAGGCCTCCCAGTTCTGGTCTGACACACAAATGTATTCGATTTATATGTATTGTAAGTATTTCTTGCAGATTGGCAAGCTTGAATAGATTTTTTTCATGTTTAGTTTTTGAGAGTGGTGCAATAAGATAAGATTTTACCTCTAAGCACTGCTTTGGCAGTTTTGGCAGAACAACATGGCATCAAATTTGTTGGCCATTATACAAATCATACTCCATCCACAAGTTTTTAAAGTATTGTTAAAATGATTCATGTTTAGCAAGACAGAAGGTGAATCTCTAAACAAAATCTTCTTTTGGTGCAGCACAGTCCATGATCTGTAAGGCAATGGGGAGATGGTCTAAAATTACAATTTGTAGGATTTCACATTTGGTTGATGTGAAATAATAATGAAGTGTTGACAGGATTCTAACCTCCACAGGGTACAGTGTGTTGCAGAATGGTGAGTGAAGTCCCAGTCCAGTGGTTATGAATGTCTCCAAAAGTAAGTAAGATTTTTGGCAGATAGAAACCCTTGAAAAGATAGTTAATTTAAAGTGACACTAAACTCAGGAGTTAAATCTTAAAAATGCATTAAAATACCTTAACTATTATCTAAATATTTTGTATGTGTGCATCACTTGGCTGTAGATCCTCACATCATCTCTGAATTAGTGCTGACACTGTCCTTCCTTCTGGAGGGTGGCTACTTTTGTTCCTCATTGTCCCTATGTGTGTTGTAAAGTAGCCACCGCTCCAAGCTCACTCCCGTGAAAGATTACAATCTCAATACAAATTAGTAAACTAAACATAAGATTGTAGCCCATCACAGGAGTGAGCTTGGAGCAGTGGCTACTTTAAAACACACAAAGGGACCACGGGGAACAAAAGTAGCCACCCTCCATAAGGAAGGACAGTGTCAGCACCAATTCAGAGATGATTTGAGGATCTACAGCTGAGTGATATACAAATAAGATACATTTTTGTTAATAGTTAAGGTACCTGAATGCATTTAAGATTTTACTTTAGTGTCACTTTAAGGAACAGATGGGAGGTAGGTGTAAATGGGGCAGTTGGTTTTCAAAAGAGTGTTGGGCCACGTTAAAATCAACTCCCACTATGAGATTTATGTCTCAAGATTGTCCCAAGATTTTGTTGTCAAGGTACGATAGAGTCTTCATAGCATTCTGCCTCCTGTGGATCCATGAATGAATGGGTTTGCCCCTCAGGTGTAGTGTAAATCTGATCATTTTGTTGACCGGCTTACTGCAGGTTTGATTAAAGGTCTTGCATTGTTTTATTGAAGGCCTTACCTCCACAAAATAATCAGAGAAAACTAGAATCCTCCGTCCAAAATAAGGTTTCACTGACTATGACTGAGCATTGGGTGGTCAATTTGGAGGGCTCACTCGGTGAGCTTGATCAATTCTAAATGGTGCTCAAGGCCTAGGACCTTGGCTATGTGGAGGGCACAAATCTTGTGAAAGTCTGAGGATTTGGATGTCTCTGGAATGTGCACAAATCTCAAGTTATTAGGTTTCAAGCAATTCTCTAGGTCCTCCATTTTGTTAAATATTGCAGTCTGGGGGGCTGTGGCAAGCCTGTTTGTCTGCAATCTGAGAATTATGTCTGGATATCTTGTCTTTGAGCTCATGAAGCAGTTGCATTATAATATCTCTAATGGCCATTAGCAGGCATAGAGTTCAGATGTGAGTTCAGAGAGCTACTTATAGTCAATTACAAATGGTGTAGAGGTAGATGTGCTGTCTAGGTCTATGTCATCATTGGAGCTGGCTGTCACATGGTGTCTGTAGGCCATCTTAGACTGCTTGTAATTCCAGTCTTTTTCCCAGGGAGTGCTTCATAATCGGGTTTTTAAGTGAAGAATTTCTACATTGCTCAGTTGAGGTTTGATACCAACATTCGGTAGATATTTAGGAGTTGCTGTATTCCCATTTAGAAAAGTGGGACAGGTTTTTAGCCAGCACGGACCTGGGATGCAACTGATCATATTGAGGAACGGAACTAAAAGTAACAATAGTTTTTGTACTTATGAAACAGATATAATAAAAACCCTTTTAATTATTTATTTAACAAACCAAAGGGAGCAAATGAGAGGCATTAATTGTTAGGGAGTAGATGCACAAAATACCCTTTATAAGTGATGTGTTTTTTAAAGCTATTTCAAACCTTTATGCACTAGTGAATGGATAATGGGTACAAAAGATGAGTAGGCAGTTTGGGCACCAACTTTTTTTTTTAAACTTTTTTATTTATTTATTAAAATATGAAATATTTGTTTTAAATGAACCACTCAAGTGCTGTACAATGTAGCAGAAGAGTTGGGGTTAAGAGTTACTGTTGTGTCATTTGTAAGAGAATAGATCTGTCAGGTTTTTTTTTACTATATATGAATCTGTGCAATTAGTGACCTATCCTTACTGACAAAGTATATACTACTTGGATATCTTGTATCAGCTCCTTCCTGTAACATTAGGCTTCCTATTCTCACTTACTGGCATCACTCGTAGCTATCAAAATCCAGCAATTAATCAAAGAAAATGAAAGAGTGCACGTAACATGTTATTAGGCAGAACAGCTGTTGTAAAATGTGTTTCATAAGCAGCAGCATGCTTCAGACATTTTTACTTACATTACATTAGTGATTTCCAAATCAGACCATCAACTACAGAAAATAGATCCCTAAACAAGACGATGACAGCACAGACATAAATCTTTTTACTGTTAAACCACAGGACCTTCCCTGGCTTAAACTGAACCCGTAGTTTGCCTCTAATAGGCAAAGTAGTAGGTTGGCTGCACAGCATGAACCATAATGTAACTAAACTTAATCTGCTGCTGGTGTGCTGAGAAATATTTGGTACTTCCAGGTATGAGGAGACAGCCTCTCCAAAAAGCTGCCCTTTTTGCCTGAGCTGCCAATTGTGCTTGCTAAATGGGAGTGTAAAGAAGATCGCTGAGCCGTACATTGATAGAATTTGATTAAACACATTAATGTGAATTGATCTATGCAAGAATGTACCTACCATTCCAGGTGTCTCACAGGAAAAAAAAATGTTGATTCCCCCCTCCCCTTGATGACTCCATCCCACTGCACCCCAGTGTCAGTGTACTGACAAAATAGGTACATTTCACAATGCCTATCAATTAGTATGTTTAAATGACAGGTGGTAGCAGAGCTGTTAGCAACATATTTAACCAAAACAGTGCAAATATGTTTGCAGCATATTTCACCTTCAACAGCATATCTTACCATCAGCAGCTGCATATCTACCCCCCAACAGTATGTCTATCACCTGCTGCTGCATTTCTCACAGCATACCTATCTCCCCAATACCATACAAGCTTGCTTTGGGGCAGTAACCATCATATTCTTTGTAGTGAGGAAGTGTATTGTAGATATACAGTATATATATATCTATATAAAGATATATAGATATAGATATATATCTATATATCTATATCTATATATCTATATGTAGATATATATATACTGTATATACACTATATTGCCAAAAGTATTGAAACACCCCTCTAAATCATTGGATTCAGGTGTTCCGTGAAATTTCCTTGCTACTAAATATTCCATGGTCAACTGGTAGTGGTAGTATAACAAAGTGGAAGCAACTTGGAACAACAGAGTGGGAACAGTTTGGGGATGGCCCCTTACTGTTCCAAGATGGCTGCGCACCAGTGCACAAAGCAAGGTCCATAAAGACATGGATGAGCGAGTTTGCGGTGGAGGAACTTGACTGTCCTGACCTCAACCCGATTGAACACCTTTGGGATGAATTTGAGAAGAGACTGCAAGCCAGGCCTTCTCGTCCAACATCAGT